>NC_080632.1:42653864-42953864 GCF_027887145.1 Ammospiza caudacuta
TTGTAGGTCCCTTCCAATGCAAACACTTTTAGGGGTATAAGGTGCAAACCTGATTTGTATACCCTTGCATGTGGATTCCATGCAATTGCCCCAAGTTTTTAAAAGAATAATCTCATTTATTTTTGTGGAAGTCTTAGAAAAACGCCCATTTACTATAAATTGTTATCTTACATTGCTATACCTAACATATGAAATACATTCATGTTACTTTTTCTCTTTAATCTGTTACATTTAATGTTCTGTGTACCAAATACAAAATAACTACCATTTCACACATGTATGCATGTATACACTAGATTTTTATATTAACTACATAAATCTATTGTACATACAAAAGACTGAGGTCCTCTCTGGAGCTTCTTTTATATATTTGAGAGTTTGAAAAGAAAAAATAATGAAAATAAAGAGCTTAGGGTATACAATGGAGTCTGGTCAATGCTTTTAAATATTTAACATCTTATTATATCCATATAACAAGGGTTTTATTGAAATTCAATCCAAAGATGATAGCCTCAACCCCATGAAGGGGTTGCAGTGAACAGCAATCTACTCAGAGTATATAGGAAATGAAGACAATTTTTGCACTGCACTTGACTCTTCCACAACAGCCTTTGTCATTTAGAGTAAATTCTCGTAAATGTTCAGACCTGACACTCTGTACAATATATGATTTAAGCTGACCTTTTCATTTCAGGTAAAAAAAAAATTATTTTCATCATTAATGTAAAATGGAATTCCTGGTACAATTGGAAATTTCATATGAGTATGACTTTTAATGTAAGCTCTTAAAAATTGAAATCTTTAGCTGTTTCCTTTAATATTGGTATCAAATGTTTCCTTTAATATTGGTGGTGTGCGTTTGTTATTCTTTAATATAAATCTAAGCATGTAAACTCATCCTGAAGTACACATCTTAAAACTAGAACAGGAAAAGCTAAATTTGTTGCCCAACTGGGCAATTTCAGGGACGAGGAAATGAAATTACAGAAATGAATGTTGAAAATTTCTTATGTAATACTTGTGAAATTCAGACAACAGCTGTCTGTAGAGGCAGTTGACGAATATGCTTATTGGGTGAGTTTTTAATTGCAAGAGACATACGACTGAAAGTTAGGTGACATGTTAGGGACCTGTATTACTGATAACCTTCTGTTTTGTAATTTGTGTGTTGAAATGTCTTGAATGTGGAGCATTGGTGGCCAGTGCACCAGCTAGTGCTTGAAGCACAATTTTCTTCACTTGAAGTCAAAACAAACAATCACTACTGCAAGACCTATGTGAAAGATAAGACAATAAATTACACTAGCTAAACAGAAATAATAAAAGTAAAATATCTTTTCAGTTAATATTGTGTTTATCCTAACACACTGCTGTGACAAACTGATTAAAATTCAGTTTTTCTGGTCTCTCAAACCTACACTGCTCAGCCCACACCTCTAGCAATGGCAAGTTGCTTTCCCCTCAGTGATTTACAAAATTATTTTTTAACTTCCTTGATTCCTGGGTATAAATACTGTGGAAAGTAGACACATATAGCACAATCCAGATATCTTCTAATTACCATCTTGAATTAAACTCAGCAAGGATGATCTGGCTTTTTGTGTCCCATGCTGATTTCTGGCTGCCTGAATTGAGGGACAGTAAAAATTTGTTCCTTCACTTCTAATTGGAAATGAACATGATTATTCATAAAACCTATCCTATTAAAGCAGAAGGAACTACTTACATTCATGCATTAAAAACCTATGTGCAAGTCTTTGCAGGATTAAAAAAGGCAGGAAGCAACAGGTTGGGGCAACAGACGCCAGATGGGTGGAAGGAAGAATAAAGTGATAGGAAAACATGGTTACGTGGGCAGGTTGCATACAAGAGTTTGAAGGCATTTGAAGGCCTGTTTTTAAAGTTTGACCAAGCTTTAAACAAATGTGTTGGTTGTCATGTAATAGCTGTTCCTGAAACATCTGCAAATTCAGTGCTCATGAACTTGCACTAAATTTAAATCATAATGAGACCACTAAGACATTTTGTATCATGTTATTGCTGATGTTTTACAGAACAGAGGTCACAGGTTGGTCAGATATCTGCCATGGCTCACCAAACACACCAGGGTACACCTTATGTTTGCAGCGAGGTGGCTGAAGTTTAGGCAGAACAGAGCCTAAAATTCTGCTGGTCCTCATGAAAACAGTATATAGCTTACATAAATCACTGGCAAGAGAAAGAGTGAACAAAAAAGGGCAGGGTTTTGCATGCAAATTTGTAGTGGATGCAAAGTAATTATAGAGGCAATGTACTAACTCCTGAAAATGTTGCCTTGTCAGTAATGTTCAACTTTCAATACAAGTTGCATTTTGAAGAAGTCATGAACTCTGAAAAGAAGAATCAAAATTTTACAGCTGTAGATTAGCCTTTTGTGTACAGTCAAGAAACCTAACACACTAACCTATTATTCCTCTGATTTTTAAAATTACTTTAAAAAAATCCAAACTACCACATTAAAAATGCTTCTTGCAAAGATCTATCACTTTTCTGCCAGCACTAAAAACTGCATTGGAGGCATGTAAAAATGTTCTGCTGCTTTTGAAGAAAGGGAAACAAAATACGCTTCTAAAAAACATCTACTATACTGATAAAAGAGAATAAAGTGTAAGTATAGAAGAGAATATCCATGTCCACTCTTAAGTTGAAATCATATTCAGAATATTTTTATACTATATTTCAACATTTAACTTGCTACAAAATACTATTTCACAGTTGATTCAAAAGAAAAATTTAAAAAAAATTAACAGTAATTTAATTTCACAACAGTTTTTAAGAGAAAAACTTTTGTGAACCTTGTTATGACTCTGCTACTTTGTAAGACTTTAGTCATAGAGATGAACAGTGACCATCACCAAAGCTAGGGAAAGCTGCCAAAAAGCTGACCCTAAAATAGGAAGAAAGAAAATAACTCAAAATCTGTAAATATCAGCTAGTTCTGATTTTTGTTTAAGCAAGTCTCCAAATGATCAGGAATTGTGGCCTGATCTTCTCATGAGCTCCTCATCTGATGGCTTCCAAATATGGTGCCTCACTCCTGTGAATATTCCACCATAAATTTAAAATGAATTCCCAAAGGATACAGAAAGGTACAGTGATGCATATTCTGCCATGAGAATGGCACATCACAGAGGAGCTAATTTTATCCTCCCTGACTGCAAACCCCATGTCTTCCAACAAGTCACTGAGGAGGCGGAGTTTCTCTGCATACTTTTCTCTCTGGCACAGAAACTTATCCTCAGTTTATATTACCATTATGCTATTTGTTCTTTTATGTGTCAGTAAGCTCAGGTACCTGTTACTTACATCAACACCCTGGAAACAGTTTTTGCCTCAGATGACAAGACTCTTGAAAAGGAGGCCTGTTTTTTCCTTTAACCAACAATATGAAAATAATTGTCTTGTTTTCTTACTGCCACCACAGAGCACAGACAAATTAAGAGTCAGCACTTCCCTGGGAAAAGACACCAAAGTCCATTAGACAGCAAGTTTAGTCTCAAGAGTATGGAGTTCCAACAACTGAACTCTAATTTATTTGGTTTAGGGAGGGAATGTGGGAGATATATTTTCAGTCATCGGGGGATTTTTTTTCTCATAGATGAAAGAATGAAAAAAAAAAAAAAACAGGGATGTATGTCATTGCAGTATTGATGCCCTACATAAACTCCTTATTTGTCAGCAGTGCTAATTTAGAGGGAGCAGGTAATTTTGCCACTTCTTGTGAAGGGGAACCCCCATCGGCAGCGAGCAGCCCCTCCAAAGAACTCGGGACTTCTTCGGACAGAATAGATGGGGAACGAACTCCCGGCGTGAGACTGGACGTCACCTTCCTGCCAGAGGACACGGACCCACAGCCGGCTTTGTCTGAGCACCCTTCATCAGAGCAAACCTTACAGCAGAAGTGCAGCCCGGGTCCGCAGCTCCCGCAGCTCCGGAGCAGCGGGCGGAGCGGCGCCCGTCCCAGGCTGGCTAGCGCGGCTGTCGGGAGCTGTCAGATCGCTCTCCGCCCCGGGGGTCTCCAGGGGAGGAGCCGTGCCGCCCTGCTTGCCGCCCGCCCCTTGTCTTGGCCAGGCTGACTGGCGAGGGGTAGTTGCCGGGTATGAGGAAAGCCGCTTACCTGTTGATTTTCAGGGCGAACGCCCTCCTGTCTGCGGCAGGTAGCGTCGCCATACGGGCTAGCAGCCGTGAATGTCGGCTGCCGACGAGGACCGAGACGGGCTGTACGCACGAAGGGCGGATTTATTTCATTTATTTGTTTTTCTTAATTGCGTGCTCCGGGCTAAAAACCCGACGATCCACTGACAGTTCTGGGTGGCAACTTCCGCATTTTACCTTCCTCACTGAAATTGGCCGGAGTGGGAGGGATCTGCCCTAGTGCACAGCAGGCTGCTCACCCTGCCCCGTGTTCCCCACCGCCGGCAGCGTCCAGCGCGGCGTCCTGCGCCTTCCCGGCGGCTTCCACCAGCCGTCCGCCTCGGCCAGGGCGCCCACAGGCACCGGGGGAGAGCAGGAATTCCCCTCCCTCTTTTACAAAGGCTAACCCCGAGCTCCCCGGGAGCACTTTGGAGGAAAGCAGCGGGGAAAGCAAGCGCTTAGGCACGGACATGAGCGGAAGGCACCGTGTACATCTATCTGAACACGCACAGTTGCGGGAATCCATGCGCATCCCTCACGACCCTATTTCTTTTGGAAACTGCGGTGCGAGTGTCAGACACCTCCGTGTCCGCCCCACCACACCCCACACACATATGCACATAGGCACACCCGCCGGGGGTCCGGGGCTGCTCTGCGGGGCCGGGCGAGGAAGCAGCGGGCACCGCCGCGCACCGCTGGCACCGCCGCAGGCGGGCCGGCCCCGGGCTCCGAGGATCCAGCCCGAGCCGCCAGGCGGGGCAGGCGGGGCCGCCGGGCCGGGCCGGGCATGGCGGGGCAGGGCAGGATCGGGCGGAGCAGGCCGGAGAAGGGCAGCCCGGAGCAGGGCAGAACCGCGCCCACTGCCCCGCAGGGATCAGAGATAGCCACGGGCCTTCCTTCTGCCTCACTAGCGCATGGGTGAACCTGTCCGGGCAATTAGAGACAGCAAGTTATGAGAGGAAAATACATGTCAACTCCTTACCTGGGACAATATTTTGCCAGTACACCTGTGCACCTAGATCTGTGTTTTTCTTACATCTAAACCGTGTGTGTAAGAAAAACTCCAGGTACCAACACCAGATAGCAGCTCAGCTTGGCACAAAGCTTGGCACTACTGTTCCATTGTTCTATTCACCAGTACTTACTGCTCAGCTTTTTTAAAAGGCCATTTTTATTAAGTATCTTGTGGTTGTGTTACAAAATTATGTTTCCTGACTGGTATTTTTCTTTCTGCCTTGATGTAGTTTTCACTGCTTCTGCAGATAAGGAGAACTCACCCTTCATTTGAAAGGAGAAACAAAAGCCAAACATGGTTTCTACAGATGAATTTTGAGGTAGTAGAGCCCGTTCAGTTAGATTGCCTTGTTTTTGTAAAATCTGTGCTTTGATGGCAAAAACATTAGGATTCACCCACTGAAGGCAGTCATAGCTTATCTTTCCATTCCCAGTAACCTGGAGGGAGTCTAGGAAAACAGTGGGATATGAGGCATGAAACAGAAGACTGTCAAACACTGAGGGCTTAAAATTGTTCTACTAACAATTATCTTTTTATCTGTAGGATTCACCATTCTTTAGAGTGCTGTTAAATATGTATGGTCTCAAATATGAATGTTAATCTCTAGGTTAGCTTCTGGCTAAGGGCCCCTAGGGAAATGTAGAAATACCAAAGAGGTTTAAGAAAAAGAAAATAGAGGTAAATAAAAATTTTAAAACCGAAACATGTTTTTGGAAAAAACCTACAAGGATCTACAGCAGAACAAGACCTGAAATAGTTCAGAGAAACTTATGAGTGAAAATATTAAAATCTATTATTAATAGGATGTTGTTACCTAACAAATATTTGCTTTGGGAAGAATAAATTAGACACTTTATTGGAACTTACCCACCACACCCATCCTGTCTTTATCTCACCAAGATAAAGCTAAAGCTACCTACCTACATGTAACTTGAACTTAAATATCACTTAGTTACAAATTACTGATATGTAGCTGTAGTTCAACATGTATTGGTGACAAGAAAAACTTTTGAATCTCATAGATACTTAGTCTGGCAAGACACAACTCATTGAAACTACAAAAAAGAGTCCAGGCTTCATTTTAATAGCTCATGTGGCATGAAGTAGGGGCCTTCCTTGATTGTTAAATTTTGCTATAGAAATAGAGTTAGCAGAAATGCAGCACAAATAAGCAATGTACCAATGTGCACAAATACATCCATTTATTAATGATACAACGGTTTATTTTGCAGCTTCATGTATTCTTGATAAACATGGACAAAAGGATTGCTCTAAAATATTTTGCCACATGCAGGGAAAAAATTCCTGAGGAGACACAAAAAATTAAAGTTTCCAAAACTTTAAAGTTTTGGCTAGTATGTATATACATTGAGAGAGAGGGTGCTATCATGGTTTAACCCCAGCTTGCAACTATGTCTCACACTCTGATCCAGTAGGATAGGGAAGACAGAATTGGAAGGATAAAAGTGAGAAAATTGTAGGTCTAGACAAAGCTGGTTTAATAGCGAAAACAAAGGCTGCGAACACAAGCAAAGCAAAACAAGGAATTCAGTCACTGTTTCTTTCCCACGGGCAGGTGGCTGTTCAGCCATCTCCAGGAACAGGGCTCCAGCATGGGTAATGTGACTTGGGGAGGCAAATTTCATCAGCCTGAAAGGCCCCCCTTCTTTCCTCTTCCCTCCAGCTTTCTATGCTGAGCATGATGCCATGTGGTCTGGGATATTCCTGTGGTCATTTGGGGTCAGCTGTCCTGGCTGTGTCCCCTCACAACTCCATGTGCCCCCCCAGCCTCCTCACTGGTGGTTTGGGGTGAGAGGTGGAAAAGGCCCTGATGCTACGCAAGTGCACCTCAGCAATAACAAGAATGTTCTGTGTTATCAACACTTCTTCCAGCACAAATCCAAAACACAGCCCCATACCATGAAGAAAATTTATTCTACCAAAACCCAGCCAAACCAGTCAAAACCACATATTCAGCAGATACAGAACAAACACTTAGATAATTTATGACGAACTGAATTATTGGAACCCTACTGTGGCATAGGAGCAGCAAAACTCATCAAATACTCATTTCATCTATTATGTCAGCAGTTACATTGCCTTTTTTGAAGGGGGAAAAAAAAAGAAAAAATATGGACTTTTATTAAGAAAGTTTACAAGGTTGTAACTCATTGGAGCACTACCAGATGAGAAGCTAGTGAAGTGATATTTTTAAGCTATCTTATCCAATTCAATATGGTCAGTATGAGTGAGTGCTCCAGTTTTTTGATTAACCAGTACTACTGTTTGAATTCTTGCAACAAACCAACCTACCAATACAAGGTAATGAAGTCTAAGCACTCCTTTATAACATGAAGTAGAACAAGATCTTTCCAGTCAGAGGATTAAAAAAAATTCATCAAAACAGGTTCCAGTGAAGGCATCAAAAAATCAAAATTAAAGAAAACAGTGCAATTCAGAACAGATCATTGTGTTCCATACCTAGCTTTCTTTTGTGTCAGTAGCTGCTATTAGGTGTTGTATTAGATACAATGGAAACCACACTTGCATTCCCCATTCCTTATCCCCATCCTTCTGTCACACACACATGCATCCCAAGTGGTAGTCCTAATCATTGCTTCACCACCTCAGCCCTAGAATCAATCATAACTTATGCTTTCCTGTAATTTTTCTTGGGTTTCAAATGCTCTCACTGTAACTTGGTCTTTCTCCTGCACCTCACTGGGAGGTGTTGGGTCCATGGCTGGCTGGGTGCTGTAACTGGGCAGGCTAAGGAGAGGCAGACCCAGCCACAAAGAACAGCTGAGTGGTGGTAATGTCAGCACAGGTTCTGTGTAGGTGCCTGGGAAGAATGGATACTGCTGCAAATTGTTTTGAAGGAGTTTGCAGGCTGGGATTAAAGAAACACTGGAAGAAACAATGATTGGCATGTTGGCATGTCCAGGAATTTTTTTTTTCTTGTAAGGCACACATTTCCAAACATCTTTTTTCTTCTTCACTGGCAGCAGTATCCCTGTAAGGAATGCTACTGCATGATTGAGTATCAAGGCACCATGAACATTGCTAAACACAACTTCATATCCCACCACAGGCATGGCCTATATCCCAACAAAGCCCTGCTTAAGTGTCATCTGCTTTTTTGTAGAGGATGTACCTTTGCTGATTGACCAGCAACTGAGCTAGATCCATGGGAGTTTTCTCAATATCTTTTACAATGTTAAGTTTGCATTCTTGGCAAAAAACACCAGTGGTATGCTGAATTTGTTAATTAATTTATGTGATTTGATGACCCCATCAAATATCTGGAGGTTCACACCAAGAGGAAAACTGTGATGTCCTCAGTTTGCAACCTGCCAGGAGCACACAATTCCTGTTAATATTTGCTCATATTACACCTTCCTACTGCATCAGAAGAGTGTAATGTAGCCAGTGCAGGCAGACACTCCTTCCTTAAAGGAAGCTGACATGCCATCAATTTCAGTGGTTTTTCTGTCACATATCTCAACTGTATCCAGTAAAATCTAAGTAATTTAGTCAAAAATGGTTTAAACAAAAAATATTATATGAAATTTAGTAGACTAAACCTCAGAAAAAGGAGTGTAATTTTCCATTATTTCTGTTTATGTTTTAAATAGATTGACAATGAAATACTGAACTCCCTTAAAAATAAATTTAAAGTTACTCCTAGGTTTAAATTTCAGTTTTGTGTTGGTAAAGCAGAAGAAAGGGAACTTAGATCACTTTGCAGCCTTTTTTTTTTTTTATGAAACCCTTGAGTCTAAAAGAAGAAACCAGCCTATGCAAAAGCATATCCTCTTTTTCTCCTTGTCTGTGCAAATTCTTATGGAGGAATACAAATTCTACTGGCCAAATTCACATCTGAGTTTCTCAAAGAGAAACGTTTGCTCACTTTCACAGTGAACAAAACTCTAGCAGAAACAACACTCACAAAATTTTTCCTTGCTGACATAATTTTCTTAGATACAACAAGGCAACGTGCTCGATGAGGCTGATATTTAAATTCTGATTGTAAACCAAACCTTTTTTCTAATGCTCCTAGTTTCACTAAGTTTCAGATTATAAAAGCATATTGAGAACATAAGCCATAAAAAGTAGTAGTGTTAAAAAGCAGATGCACTTACTTCAGTAAGAACTTCTTTCTCTTAAATGACATGTGAGTAATCTGCATTCTTCAAAGAAAAATAAAGTTGTCTTGTCAGGAGAAACTGTCAATGCAAGTCCAGATAAGAAAATAAAAATAACTTAATATAGGAATAACTTAACAGGTAACAGACAGGAAAGAAGTAAATGTACCCTGGGGAATATGCAAATCATACTGACTGAAGTTATGCATCGGCCTACTAACTTATATTTTGAGTTCACAAAACTGAACTTAATATCTATTTCCTTATTGTTTTGCAGGTTAACTGATATCATTGTATGAATTTGCAATCCCTTTCTCTGAGCTGTTGAACTATATTGTATTATAGTTCTACTATAGTACTATATACTACTGTAGTTTTATTATATAGTACTACTATACTACTGACTAGTAGTCATGTAGAAACCTCACAGGGCTATTGTGCTTTAAGACTCATATTCAACATAATACTGAAACACCAATGATTTTCTTCTCCTGCTGTTTTGCTCAGATCATGCTCCCCTTGCTACTGGATCAGGAATTAAAAAATTGCAATGTTCTTCCTTATTTTCCTGTTACAGCCTTCTTCCCTAATTCTCTGCTAAAGCCTTAATCATTAAAATCAGTCTTTGGTTCATCATTAAAATGGCCTGGCTTGCACTGAGATCTTCAGCATTAGGAAAGGGAATAAGTTATTTCAAGTGCAGTCAACTAAAGTAATAATTAAACACAACTTCCTGGTACCCAGCAACACTTTATTGCTTTCTGATGTTGTATGTTTTGTCTACAAATATCTTAGAATAAAATGCTTCAACTGTGCCACCCAGATTTAAGTTTGCAACGCTCATTTGGCTGCCACCACACTAAAATGTACAGGTTTTACATCTGTCTGTATGAAGTAGACTTCATTAAATGGTTCAGTAGAAAAGAAAGAACAGCTAACACTTATAGCAAAATTCTAGTATTTGAATATTAACTTTAAAGAAACCAAAAAGAAACCCAGAAACCATAGTATTTGTTTCAGGTAATTTTGTTCAAAAGAAAAAAATAATAAGCAGTGTCATGTGAGCTGATGAAAAGCAGAACCACTTAAGGAACAATGATACTGGTTTAATCACCTTTCTTTCCCCATACCAAATATCTCGCTGACATGTAACTGAAATTCCAGTATTACAAATAGTCTCATTTTGAAAGACAATTTACATCCATTTTTTAGTTTGTGCTGCAATGCAAAACTGCTAATTCCCAATGCCTTTCTGACCTTCTCCTCTTTTACACAATCTTGTAATTTTTTTTAATAACAAAATTTTATAAAGCTGTCCAGTCCCAGGACAGCAAAACCACCTACCATCAGGCAGGGTTCTACCAGATACAGCTTTGAAAGGCTGATCAGATTTTTCCTCTGAAATAGGATGCATCATACAAGGTAACATGAGTTACTGAAACAAGAATGCAAAAAGATGCAGTGCATAATGCATTGGTTTTAAAATTCTAGAAATCAACAGCGTGTATATGCTATTGGAATTTGTTGTTGGAATAAATATGGTTGTATCTCCAAGGACAAGCTGAATCAATGGATTAAATGAAGTCTTTTATCATTTCTTAGTCACTCTAATTTTAACAAGCATTTCACATCCTTGTTAAAATTAGAGTGACTAAAGGAGATGCCAACTATTTAGAGTAGAATATTATCAAATACTATGAGTATTAAATATTTTAACCTACACAAGTATAGGAAGAGTCAAGAATAAATAACAAGTACATTTATTACCCGTACCATACATGCCATACAAGATGTACAAAGATGAAGCCCAGTATATGTTACCATAACAATACTCCAACTAGTGCTACTGAACCTTATTTTGAGAGCAGAGAACCCCACTTGGGTTTTGGGCGAGTGCACGTATCAGCATGCATCAGGCCAATCTGTGCCTCCCCAGTGCTGTTACATTTACACCTTCTGACATGGAGAAATGTGTTACCTATTTGCTAAACCTCTGTCCCACAAAAAGCTGGGGAGCACATAATACTGTTAAAATTAACTGTAGTTGTGTCTTACACATGGTATGTGCCCCCTCACAGTCCCTAATGGAGAGCAGAGAAAGCCAACATTCGTCTTGCTGAGTATTTGATTATAGATAGATGACAGCAAATGCACCCTGGACCATGTTTGTTATTCACACTGGGACTCCTTCAGTGCTCCAGTGTGTCTGAACCAGGCTGGGGGCTGCCCTGCTGGGAAGCAGCTCTGCTGAGAAGGACTTGGCTGTCCTGGTGGACAACATGCGGTCCATGAGCCAGCAGTGTGTCCTTCTGACCACCGAGAATGCCAATGGTATCCTGGGGGGCATTAGGAAGAGCCCTGCCATCAGGTCATGGGAGGCGATCCAGTACTCAGCCCTGCTGAGGCCACACCTGCAGTGCTGGCTCCAGTTCTGGGCTCCTCAGGACACGAGAGACATGGAGCTCCTGGAGCTCCTGGGTCCAACGGAGAGAAAGAGAGGTGTGAGTAAAGGACAGCGTTCCTCTTACAAAGAAAGGCTGAGGGAGCTGGGCCTGTTCACACTCAAGAAAAAGAAGAAACACCCCCTTGAGAAGAGAGGACCTCATCGGTGTGTAACAGCGTCTGAAAGAGGGTGTGAGAGGGTGGAGCCAGGCTCCTCTCAGCAGCGCCAGGCTATAGGACAAGAGGCAACAGGCAGAAGCGGATCACGTTCCACCTGAACGTGAGGAAGAACTTTTACTGTCCAGGTGACTGAGCACTGGAACAGACTTCCCGAGCGGGTGCCGAGTGTCCCACACTGGAGATGTTCAAGAACCGCCTGACACACGCTTGTGCCATGTGGCCTGCGCGGTCCCTGCAGGAGCAATGGGCCCCGCCGGGCACCCCCGGACCAACATTCCCCTCACGGAGAGCGCCCCGCCCCGCCCCGCCTCGCTCCGCCTCGCTCCGCCTCGCTCCGCCTCGCTCCGCCTCGCTCCGCCTCGCTCCGCCTCGCTCCCCGAGCTGCGCCTGCGCAGAGCCCCACGCGGGGGAGGTGCCCTTGGGGCCGAGGCGCGGCGGGACGTGACGCCGCCCGGTGACGTCCCTCCGATGACCCCGCCCGAGCGACGTCAGGAGTGTGACGGCAGGGGGGCGCCGGAGGTGGGGGTGCCTGGGCGGGGCCGTCCGCGCTTATGGAGGACGAGGACTGCCCAGACCTGGTCCCCATCGGCGCCGGAGGCGCGGAGCTGGCCGATGCCGGCCCCGACAGGAAGATCCCCGTGACGATCATCACGGGGTACTTGGGTGAGGAGCGGGAGCGGCTCTCGGCAGGGACTGCGTGCGGGCAGGGAAGGCCCGGGCGGGCCGGGTGAGCAGCGCGGGGCCAGGGCTGCGGGCGGGCGGGGGCCTGCACCCCACGGGCCGGGCGAGCAGCGCGGGGCCCTCCGGCCGCTCCCGTGGGTTTGCAGGGCCGCTCGGAGGAGCGGTGTGAGCACCCAAAGCGTTGCTGCTTCCACCACCCTGCTTTCAGGAGCCGCCTCGTTCAGGTCACGATTGACAAATGGCTCTTGGTCACTTAGCGTCCGAATAGCGCAACATATTTGGCTCAGTTAAATGCAGACTGCATTGCAGTCCGAAAAACGCGAGGTTCGGCGTTTTTCCCGTACCCCTCGACCGGCAGAGTTACTGTGTGCTACATGCAGTTATGGACTGCAAGAATCTGGTTAAATGTAGGATCGCGGTCACTGTGCTGAAAATTGTAACTTTGTACTGCATCACACTGTTGCAGAGAAAAATCTCTTAAGGACAAGTAAGGAAGGTTCACTAGTTGTAGTGGTCACCTGCCTTGGGCTGGATGATCTCCAGAGATTCCTTCCAGCCTTGACAATTTTGTGATCTTGTGCATGGGATGAAACTGCTCCTAAGGCTCCTCAGAACACGTTTTGTAACACGTTTTTTAACAATGCCCCGTTTAAAGGCACATGCGTGGTTACTGATGGCAGAATGGATCAGAAAAGGCCCTAAAGAGGGAGAAGATTAGGTGAGCCTTCTGTTAAAAGAAGCATAAAAGTTAGTGTTGTAGGAAAAAACTGCCCAGCTAGTAGGGAGCTTGTAAGTTTATTAAGTACTGACAATTAATGATTGGAAAAAATGTGAGTCATTTAAGGCTGCAATGTAATGTCCTGATAGAAATATATCTACAAATTAATTTCTACATCATTAGAATAGAATGTAGGACATTAGAATGAAAACTTCTGTTTAGAAGAGAATTGCTTGAAGTGTGCGTGTGCATGCATAACAGTATTTAGTTTTTAATTGAAATGTTATGTGTTTTTTTTAACATTTTAATAAAAATATGGTCTGTGTTCTAGGAGCTGGAAAAACAACTCTTCTAAATTACATACTGACAGAACAGCATAATAAAAGAATAGCAGTTATTCTGAATGAATTTGGAGAAGGTATGTAAACGTGCGGAAATCTTTCTTTTTGCCACAAAATGACAAGTACATAAAACTGCTGGAAACCGAGACTGTTGTAACTTTAAATCCATTACTGAAATTATTAACATACGTCACAGTCTTCAGAAGGGCAGAAAGTCTTTTTGCCGGTTTTCATAAAATAGTGACGTGCATTAATCTATTTTGCACATGAGTGTAGGCCCTCAGAGTAAAGTAAATAAATACATCACCCTGTTGGAAGTGCTATACCTCCATTTGTCTCACTCAGTTTCAAGCAAATGGAAATTGAAATAATATGTTGGTAGGTAATATTTTTTTAAATTTCCTTTCCCGTCAGCCAATTGCAAATCACAAGTTGTCATGGACCAAGAAAATTGGGAGATGTGTGCTTGATGGCTGTGATTCTTTGAACTCTTTGCTTTCAGAACTTTTAATTGCTCTAGCTGTAATTTCATATCTGTAGCATAGTCAGAAGCTTACATTGTTTACAGTTTATACTGTATTGGTGGGGGTCTCTCAATTTGTTTGTTTTCATCAATAAAGATGTGTGTAGCTTTTCTGGTCACAGAGCCTAAAAGAAAACGTACAGACAGAGCCTTTATTTGACAGGGAGGCACAGGCTGGCATCCCTTTCTTTTAGCAAAGTTTGTGGCACTTATGATGTACCATCATCCAGTGGGGTTCGATCTTTGTGGAATGAGCTTTGTCTTGGCTTTTAAATTTCTCATAAAATAGAAAATACAAATATCTTAAGAACATCTCAGAAATGTGGTCTCAGGAGAAAATAATGTAATCCACATATCTCTCTCTTACGGGCATTGTCATGCAAGATTGTAGATTAAAAATATAGCACTACTTGTGTTTTCAGGAAGTGCCTTGGAGAAATCTCTGGCAATCAGTCAAGGGGGAGAACTCTATGAAGAATGGCTGGAGCTCAGAAATGGCTGCTTGTGCTGTTCTGTAAAGTGAGTGCAAATTCTGTGCAAGTTCTTCCAGTCGATATTGTGGGGAATTGAGGAAGGGAGAAGACATCCAGGATTTGATTCCTGAAACTGATGGTAGAATTGATTGAGACTTCTTTTGTTGGATGAAACAATTGGAATTTGGGAAGTAGAAATTTATTTCCTATTGCTGCCTTACTGGATTTGGACTTGGTGTCTTTCAGAAAAGTAATCTAAATACCAACTTATAGAGCATGGGGATGTTGTAGAGTAGGGATCTATCCCTCTATTGTTAGTATAATGTGCTTTCATGTAGAGAGCTGAAGATTCAGGTAGGCTGGAACTAGGGCTCAGGTTTCCCAATTTTCTCACAAAACGCTTAGTCTGCTTCTTTCTTTGTACATTGGTTACTACTTCAGTATAGTATCAATCAGAAAGGATGAATGGCAAACCTTTTCCGACCTAATGAAACACAGTATCCAAATCTGTAAGCTGATGGTCATGGTAAAAAGCAAGAGAGTATTTGTTCCTTTGACATGTCTTTTTACCGTTTTTGTTTGTTGCAATGCTGAATTGTTTGTGCTAAGTTTGTAAATAAGGGTCCTGGCCTGTTTGTCCTAAAAATTTGGGAGAACTGATCTTATGTCTTAAATAGTAATAGGTAATAAGTGGAAAACAGAGGATCTTACTGGATTCCGTTGTTCTGGGGTGTAAGGAATGCTGTCTTAAGAGAAGCATAAAAGTTTTATATACATTTTTAAATTGTTTTTGTATGCTGTTTTTTATGCTGCTGTGTTTTATATACAATGATTTCTTTAAAAAATGCTATACATTTCTGCTTTAGGCTGACTTCATCAGCTCTAATTTAAGTAAATGGCACATTAATCTTGGTGTCGGTGAGGTAGAAAGGCAGGGCAGCATGCTTCACTTCTACATCACCCCTTATTCCTGTAATATCAGCTGCCAAACCAAATAGTTCCATATCTACACAGCCCTACTCTCCTTTACAGGTTGTTCAGTGTTTGAAAACAAACCTGGTGGGATTAGGCAAATGCTATTTTTAGACTAAAACGAAGCAGAAAAATAAAATTTGCCTAATAATGTGCCAGCAGATAACTAAATTTTTGTTGCAGACTGTAAGTCTGCAAATGTCCTGTCGCAGAACTTTTGCTTTGATGATACTGACGCTGTGTTCTGCATCAGAAGATACATTTAAATACATGCTTCAGCTTGTTTTCTCTGTTCTCAGGTTTAATTGTTTCTTCTTACAGGGACAATGGTGTGAAAGCAATTGAGAACCTGATGCAAAGGAGAGGAAAATTTGACTATATATTGTTAGAAACAACTGGTTTGGCAGATCCAGGTAGTTCACATTACAATTTTTATAACCATGATAATTCTGTTTTTATGAAGTGCTTATTAGTTCACCAGTTAGTTCACTTTGACAGTTGTAATATAAAGTGGTGATTTGTCAGGTGCCTATGCTTTGGTGGTGGTACAGACTCCAATGAATTGATTCAAGGTGCAGATATGATGTTGTCTTTGAGTTCTGTTTCCTGACCTTAGTCTAAATTGAATCTAAAGCTTAGTAGAAATCCGGCTAAAATATATTTCCATTTAGAAAAGACACTGGGCTTAGCAAAGAGAAGCATACTCTAAAACTAGTAGTTTCCAATACACTTTTGTTGTTCTGCATTCCTCCTTTTAAAGTCTAAATAGTTAGCATCTGTTATATTGTTTCACTGATTGTGATAGACCTTATATTTTGTGAAGTTGTAAAATATACTGTGAAACAGACTAGCACATTCTTCTTAAAGAGCAATAATAGATTTTACAAAATCCTTCTGTGCTCTTTAGTAGTATTTATTATAAAAAAGGTCATTAAACTTGATCTCATGTTAGAAATAGCTATCCAAAACAGTTTTCTCTAAACCATCCACATTAAAAATCTGTTGTAGATGGAGAGGGAAGGAAATTCTTATCAGAAATTCAATTGTTTCCCCTTTAGGAGACTGGTGCTTTCCAGCTCAAAGCTAAATAGTTGTCATTATAAAGTAATTTTCTTCAAAAGACAGGACATTGATTTGGCCTCTGTTACACACAAATTCTGTTTGAGTCAAATTGGAAAACTATTATAATTTTTGGAAAAAAATCAATAGATACCAGAAAATTATTTCATGTTGTGGTCCCTGCTATATTTTGCTTGAGTAAGCACTAGAACAGCTGACAGGTATTTGGGTCTGGTACAGAGTGGTGTTTGAAGGGCTGCATCATATCACTTCAGGTGGACAGTTTTAGGTGTTGCAATGACTTTAGTCACTGATCTTATTGTTAGCACTGCAAATGAAATACCTCGTGTTGGTAGTTTACTGGAAAAATCTCAATTTTGCAACTGTATATATACTACGCTTCTTAGGAGCTGTGGCCTCCATGTTTTGGGTTGATTCTGAGCTGGGAAGTGACATCTATCTTGATGGTAAGTGCAGGCTTATTTTTCTGTGTATTGGCGTTTCATATCTGCGTTTAGAGTAATGTATTATTGGTGTTTTAAGGCAAGGTTTGAGAACATGTTTGAAATGTATGAACTTGGTTTTCACACTGGCAGATTCGATCACAGAGGTGTCCCTGCTTATTCTGATGCTTGTTTATTTACTTGGGGAGGTGCTCAGTCTTGCAAAAGCCAGGAAAAGTTGTTTAATGCTTTTCTAAGGGATCAGATATAGACATCTCTTGACAGTGATGTAAGGGGAAACTCTCATTAGCCAGCTGTTAAAAAACCTCATTTAGGAATAATATTACAGCATGTTTTTTTTTCTTTCTTCCTTCCTCCCCTTGTACTGAAGTGCAGTGTTTCCTAAAGGGTTTCCTATTTTTCTGAATTCACAAACTGTCAACACCTGGATGTTTCTGCCTTTTGTTTTCTGCTTTCTTCACCTATTGTATTCGTTGGCGCTAATATTTGCTGTGTTCTAATAAAAACCTGAGATTACTGAAAGATAAGTCATCACTATATGTAGTTAAAGAGCATTTTTTTTAATGTAGGAAAAAAATTACTTTTTGGCTTAAAAAAATGCCCTACTAACATTTTGTTCAGTCTGTAAAATACCCATCTAACCAAGGAAGGAAACATTGAGTTCAGTAAGAAGGAGTTTCCTGAGTTTCTGCCAGAGACTTGCAAATTCCTGGTCATTTACCATCAGAATGGCTGCATACATCAGTCAGTCCTTTAATTTGTTTCAATATTCTGTAAAAGCATACCTCACCCAATTTCCTCTTGTGGAAGATGAGGCATCTACTTTGTAAGAATTTACCTCACCTGGTTCTGTAGACATTTTACTATGACAGGTAAGATAATGAATAAAAAAATACTTAGGTAGCAAGTTTAATGTTCACATACTTTCAGTGCTTCCAGTTTATTATAACTAGTTGTAAATGTGCTGATATTGTTACCTTTGTGCAGGAGGTTTGCAAGTTGTTAAACTGTCAGCTGCATTTAGCACATTTCTATTCCATTTTAATGCTTTCTTTTAGGTATTGTGTCAGTTGTTGATGCAAAGCATGGATTGCAGGTAAGTTACCAGATTTGTTACATTGCTTAAAACTGCAGTATTAGAACAGCTGTTGCAGTAATGTTCATGCGGATTAATTAATTTTACCAATAGCTGTAATTCTTTGAATGAGAACATATTTCATTATTACTGTCTTTTGGATGGCACGAGGAAATACTGATATTTGCAGGAATTCACATTCTTACAGACACAGCAACAGGTGTGACAAGAGATGCCAGGTTGCTAAGGTTTGGTTTCTTGGTTTCTTCTAGTTCTAACTCTTCACTCAGGAATGTTGCTTTTAATCCAAATAGGCATTTGGATTGCTGTAAAAACAATGGAGAAATTGGTCACTGGTCTGTGTTACTTGAAAGGAGAGGACTAAGAACAGATATCTTATACCAGTGTGGTAACAAGTGAGTTAGGGCTCCACCTGGGAAGGGTACTAATGTAATGGTAGGTGTGGCAGGGAGAAATGAGAGCACAGGTGTCCTGGTACTGCTTCACATTAACATGTTACATGGAAGCAGACAAAAAGAGCAGGTATTAATCTGTATATAAAGTATAATGTAAGAACAGACATATAGAACAGTGAGCTTAGGTCAGCAAAGATTGTGATTAATTCAAATAGTTCAGCTTTTTTTTCTTTTTTTTTCTTTTTTTTTGGTAATAGGGTGTAAATATAACTATTTGCAACTTAATAACTTAGGAGGTTACTGCTTCGATTGGGTATTGAATTTGCAGGATTTAAAAAAAGTGAGCATATGAAAAAATACCTTCATCATTTGAGAAATGCTGCTCACTTTTAAAATTTCAAATGTTTATTTAAATGTTTAAACCTTAACAAAATACAACAAAAGGACTGAATAAGGAGAACGATCTTAGGGGAAAGGGAGACTATGGGGAAAACAGAGAATGTCCAAACAACAAATCACAATAAGGTGACTATACATTAATAGAAACTTCTCTTACACACACATAATATTCATCCTTTAATTGCAGGAGCCAGCCACTACATTACCCATCTATAATAATCGTATAGAAATTCCAGGCTGTGAAAGTGTTTGTAATATTTCTGCATCTACAATGGCTGCAGATAGCTCAGAGAACTGAAGAATAATGGTTTAAGAGTAAGAGAGTAGTTCTTCCCGTGTAACATTTTTTTTGTTTGGATTACTTGGGTTTCTCCTTTCATTTGTGCTTATCTGATAGCTGATTTACCCAAAGGGTAAATTTGGTAAAAAAACCAAAAAAGGATATCAGATTAGATTTAACGAAAGGGTAAATCAGATTAGCAGTCCTGTTCTCTCATTGATTTGTCTTGGACTGGAACAGAGAAAATGGAACCTCATAGCAATTTGGAAAGTTAAGTTCATTGTGTTCTGCAAGAACTTTTGTGGAGAAGTTGGTAGAATAGTGAGGGGAAGGGGGTGATTTGCCCTTCCAAGCAGTCACCGTCTTTTAAATTGCCTCAACTATCACAAGAAATCATATCTTGTTTTTGGTCAGCCCCTTTTCAGCTGGGTTCCCTCATATTAATTCAGATGTGTTTTATATTATCTATTGCTTGAAAAAATGTTGTTCTGTTTATCTTTTTCTTCATGCAGTGTTGAAATATTGTCTCAGATGAAATATAATTGTGTTGCACACAACAGCACTACATTGTTAATGGAAATGAGTTTTAAAATGCTAGACTATCAGGTAATATAACAGAAACAACACAAAAATGTTTTGAAACATTTAAGTTTTCTATCTGCTATTACCTTTGGCACCTCAATGAAAACATACATAATCTAATCAGTAAGCCTGTAAAACACTGACATCTACACAGAATAGCAGGAACTTCAGACTTTCTTAGTTGTGTACTAAGTAAACTTTGGTATAGAAGGACTTGCTAACTTGTTTAGTTCCTCTGATTGCAAAGCCTGACCTCAACAGCTGCTTATTATTCAAAGAACTTTAAAAGCCATACAGGTAATGGCATTGAGATAATGTGCAGCAATTTAAGTATGTCATGCTTCAAAGAACCAATCCATCGCAGAAAAGCTGACAAACATCCCCTGTGACCAATTATACCACCATCCCCATGCTAATTAATACCATGGATTATCAGTCTAATAGGTTTGTCACACAGCAATCTGAAATACTAATTTCTTTAATCGAGGGTGAACAGTTGGACAGCTTGAAGTTGCAGTCCTCAACTTCCAGGACCTGACATCTGCACTACTGACATTTGATCTTTTCAGGGCAACAAACCTAAACAGTAATTGAATAGAATCAATACACAGAGGATTACAAAGAAGAGGTTAGAAGAGAGGTTCCTGAGAGTCATCTTGTTGTTATTTTCTGCTTAGGTTGTGCACAAGCAGGAAATAGTTTTGTTTCTTTTTGCATAATAGACTCCCAGTATGCAATAACCTATTTTTGCTTTTCTACAAGTAAAATACTGTTAAATGCCTGGTGATTCCAATAAAGAAAAAAAGTTTTCTAGGTTTTTCAAAAGCTGTATATTTCCCATGACAATTGATTCCACTTTTAATTTGTTATTTCTCTAACTGGAAACTGAGATTTTAAAGTAATATTACTGGTAGATTTAGAACTGATGAAGGAGTGCACAGGACTCTAACTTTCCTAGAGATGTAAGTGTAAGCGGCAAGTTCTTATTAATACTACAGCACCAGTTTGAAGTTTTTCTTCCTCCAGATGTCTGTGACATTTCTATCCTGGAGATTGCTACTTCCATGGCAGAGTGGGCTGAAAATAACTTATAGCTAGACCTTTGCTGCTTCAGTGTAGTCTGTTGCTGTGCCTAAGTTAAGTAAGCCTTTGTCTTGCTAAATGTTATGCTGCTGCTTGAGATGCAGGTATTTTCTTCCCTTTCACTAATTCTTCTGTGAAGACACTAGTTTGGGCAGACAAATGGAGATGATACTGAAACTCCTGTGGCTTCTGATTTTGGACAGACTTGCCAAAGAGCAGTGGTTTATTCATGCAAACCTGGAAAAAGTTACCAGTTTTTACTATCAAAGTACAGTTTGTCTTTGAGTCTTCAGAGAAAAAGAATGTGAAGTTACATATAAGAAATGTTGTATTGCAAGCCTAGCCTGTGTTTTATTTGTTAGTTGAGTTCACACTCCTTTTAAAAATAACTGAACCCTAAATTTCTTCCAGATATATTTTTTCATTGTTACTCTATGTTATGGTAACTTTTTTACTTCATTGTAAAGCTGAAAAGTAATTAAATATTATAAGGTTTTTCAACCCTTTAGCATCCTAATAATAAAATCAATTAGGAGAGTTTGCTTTAAGCTAATTAAAAATCCCTGTAATGATGAATATATAAATGTACTTTTTCACTATCATTTAACAAAAAGATTCTGGATGCCATCTTCCTCAATGCTTTGTCAAAAAACAGACTTCAACTGAATTGGACTTGGCTTTCTTTAATTGCAAATCAATTTAAATGTAATTTGAAGATGTTTAATCCAATTCTTTTAATTTTTGTTTAGCACTTGACAGAGGAGAAACCAGAAGGCCTTATTAATGAAGCATCTCGGTATGGATGTAGAAATTAATTTTATATATCAAGTTGGGAATTGCACTGTATAAAAGTTCATTGGAAATGGGTTCTTTTATAGGGCTTTTTTCTCCTGCTTTGCTTAAACAGAGGTAGATTGGTGTAATGAGGTAAAATGTGGAAAAGTAACATCATGGTTCATTTGATCTTTCTGCCAACAACGAACTGTTCTATTTTAATAGTGATGGGATTTTATTTAAATGAATGAGAAGCACCCTTGTTGGTGGAATTAAAAATGTCATGCTTGAAGCAGAACTGGAGATAGAAGAATACTTTTTAATAAATAGAGAGCCACAAATTAAAGGGTTATTGTAACAGTTGAAGTCTTCATAAAGCAAAGAAACTTCAAGTATTGCATTACAAGGATCACATAAGGATATAATCTCATTGGCAAATAGGGATTTATAAAGTTGTTAAATCACTAAGCACTTTGGATTAGATTACATAAAAAATCCAAACAAACAAATAAACAAAACAACCCTGAAATAAAAGAATCTAGCAAGCCTTGATTTGATCTGTTAGGGCACAGAAGAACATACTGAGAAGTCAGTTGTGTTTTAATCATTCTCCATCATGTTCTAGTTTGATTAATGCTTGCCCTTCTGTACTAACAATGTTCATATACCTTTTGGAGCCATGGGAAAGATAAAGTTTCTGCGTTACAGATAAAGTACTTGTTTGTTAGTGATGTCTTTTCTCTCCTTCTTTTCTTAATACATAGGCAGGTTGCATTAGCTGATCTTATAATCATCAATAAAACAGATTTGGTTTCAGAAGAAGAACTGAATAAAGTCAGAACGTCTGTGAGGTATGAAACTTTTGGCATAACTGTAATACTACTTCCTCAAAAATTAATTTAAACACAGTTACTTCTTTACTGCTGTTAAAATAGAAATTAGATCTCATTATTAGATGGACAAAATTGATAAGCTTTATAAGAGAAAAGAGACTGCCTCTTGTGAAAGACACTTCAGTACCTCTATGTACTTACACAATCTTAGCATTTTGTCTATCTTGCTAAGATTTGATGTTGTTTAGTAAGGACAGACCTTTGTATTAAGTGTTTATGTTTTTACATTTCTGAGCAGATGATGCCATTTTTTGAGAATTAGCAGAAGTGGCAAAAAACCTGCTGGTAAATATGAGTTCACTAGCAAATGGAAATATATATTGAGGAAGTCCCAAACAATTGTTGTGGAAGCAGATGAACCACTGGTCTGAATCAAATTAATGATTGAAGACATTACTCTTTTCTATCAGTACTATGATAAACCAAATGAAGCATTAACATTTTAAAATATTTAACAACTGTCTTAGTTTTTTGAAATATGAAAATAAAAGTGCTTAGACTGAGCAGAGTGTATTGCGAATAGCTTTGGATAGGAAAATGCTGTTCTCACTATGGCATCTTGTTGTCAAAACTTGTGAAGTTTGCCAGCTGTTAGTGGAAACCAAATATGTCAACCCATACCTGATAGTTATTTAACAAGCTGATAACGGAGTTGGGATGCTATTTCACATGATGCTGTCCATGGTTAACAAATTCAAACAATATATCACTGTTATATTTTCATCTAACTAATGATTTTTCTGTTTTATTTTAGGTCAATAAATGGACTTGTTAAAATTCTAGAGACACAAAGATCAAGGTATTAAATGGCCACTATTACTAGGTACTAGATCCTGCTTCTTTTGTGTCAGTTTAAAGCGTTCTATTGAATCAGTTTTATTAAAGGGAAATTATTGAATTAGAAATATTTAATCCAATATTTATTTTATGAATAAGCATCTAAAAATTTTTTTAGGAAGTAAAAATGTATTTCTAGTTTGTATTTTTCTTCATTAGTGTTCATATCACAGAATACCAGAATGAGTGAGGTTGGAAGAGAGCACAGTGTCCAACCCTCTTGTCCAACCCTCTTGCCAAGCAGCGTCATCCCAGAGCACATGGCACAGGATTGTGTCCAGATGTTTTTTTAATATCCCACATGAAGGAGACCCCACAGCCTCTCTGGGCAATCTGTTCCTATCACCCACACAGTAAAGTACTTGCTCATGTTCAAGTGGAACTTACTGTGTGTCAGTTTCTGCCTGTTCCCTCTTGTCCTGTTGTCTGGCAGCACTGAGAGCCTGGTCCACCCTCCCTTCAGATACTTCTATACACTTAGAAGGTCCCCTCTCAGTCATCTTTTTGAGTCTGAACAGGCCCGGCTGCCTCAGCCTTTCCTCATCAGTGAGGTGCTTCAGTCCTTTAAACATCTTTGTTGCCATCTCCTGGACTCCCTCCAGGAGCTCCGTGTCTCCCTGTGCTGAGGAGCCCAGAACTGGGCACAGAACTCCAGGTACAGCCTTACTAGATTGACTGGAGGGGCAGGATTACCTTCCATGAACTGCTGGCAGTGCTCTTCCTAAGGCATCTCAGGCCACCCTTGGCCTTCTTGGCCGCAAAGATACACAGTCAATCAACCTTGTGACTGAAGAGCAGTTTGCACAGCCAGGTTGGTTTGAGCTAATAATTTGGTATGTGCGCTACAGTGTTTTCCTTCAGTTGTGTCACCCTAAATATTATTCTCATTGCTGCTGCAAATAAGTTGTTACTACAAAAGGACTTTGAAAGCAATGGAAGGAAGTTAAAAGACCAAAAAAAAAATCATTTTACTGGTTTTTGCCAATTATAATTGAAATTCTGACTCAGATTTTTTCTTTAGTAAGGACTTAAATGGATTCTGTATTCCCAGGAGAGTTAGGAGAGCAGTAGATCTTCCAGACTGCTAGGACTGGTTTGTGCACTTTTACATCAATTATTGGATTATTGTGGTCAGTGTTTGTGAAATAGAGGTTTTTGATTTAAGCAAATTTAAAGGAAAGGTAATATTGGTAATAAAGTATACTTGGCTTTTTAAAGTTGTTGTCAAATGTAGTTGGAAATTGTAGAGAAAAATACTTGCTGTTTTTGGGTAATCATATAGGACCAATTTTGAAGAAGATACTGAGCTACCTTATTTGTGTTTTAAATGTCCATTAGGGGGAGATCCAACATGTGGTCTCTTTGCGTATTTTATGGTGTCTGATGCCAGCTAGCACTGTGTTTTGGATATGAGATAAAGTGGGCCTCAGATTCAGTCCTCAATGACAACCCTTTGTTACTTGTAAATATTCTTGTGCAAATGATACATACAGTCTCTTCCATTATTAAACATTCCAAATGTGAAATCAGCACAAAATTGTGTTATTGGCATGTTATTTGAGGACATACCCTTTTTAAGAGAGGTTTGTTCCTCAAAACCCCACATTTAAAAGGGAGGGTTGCTGTGTGATTTTTTTAGAACACTGCTGAGAACAACTGACACTGAGCTGGTCATGAATTTTACACAGGAATTGTTTGTGTATTCCATTATAAATCTTTCATCTTAGAAACTGCTTGGTACAACTACTGTTGAATGTAAAAGTTTAATGATTCTGCTTGTATTCCAGAGGTGGGGCTTTTTATCTGTCATGTTCTTTTTCTTTAGCCCATGTCATTAACTGTATCTGAAAAGCTGTCAGTTGCTATTAGCAGTGAAACCTGTAGTCTGTATTGCTTTGTGAAGAAAAGTTTCTTATGCAAGTTTATAGGTAGCCATTCTTGTAAGCAGATATGATTGGTACTGCCAATTCTGTATTGCATTTTTTATTTGTCTGTTTCAAATTGTAGAGTTGAAATTCCTAGTAGTAGTGCTTCCCTCATAAAGTTGTTTCAGTTTTGTTTGCTAACAGTGTGTCAATATAAGGTACATGTATTCTGGGAGTTTGTGTCTGTATTGAGAGGCTCAAAGCTCCTTTACCCCTTCAGGGAAAATAATTTTTTATTCAGACAAAATGAATAAGGGATTTTATCATACTTTTGGAAATACCTTGTATTTTACTGTATAACAGTAAAATTTTAAAAGTTTTTTTTCTGTGCTTACATGTTATTGTGTAACTAAAACCAGCATTTTCTTGTAGAAGACAGTACCAACCACTGATATGGAAAAATAAGGCTAAGTATTAATGGCATTAGTCTTACAGACAAGAAAAGAAATACATGCTTCAGTAAACACCTTTAAAACCTTTAAATACATGAAAATACATGAGAAACACAAAGCTTGCTTTTTTCCCCTCTCTTTAGAGTTGATCTCTCTAATGTATTGGACCTACATGCTTTTGACAGTTTATCTGGAGTAAGGTATGGTGATAATTTTCTTCTCTTCTATTAGGAAAAAAATACCAGTGTATGAAACAGATAGACTGAAATCCTGGCTCAAATTTGCATCAAAGTTTCTCTTAGAATTTCTGGTTTAGTCTGTCCTGTATAGACGAGGACAGTCCCATTTTAAAAATTACTGCTTTATAAGTGGTAATGCTAGATGGGATTCCTTTCTTCTTCAAATGCCTGCAAAAACCTTTTTGACCTTATAAAGTTGAGTGAGCCAGAGTTTGTGTGGTTGGTTGGTTGGGTTTTTCCCCAAAATGCAAGTTTTGGTTTAGTATCAGGGTAGATTTGTACACTTCTCTGGTTCTTTTAGAGCATTTCAAAATTTTTTCTCCTTTGTATTGTGATGAAATGGAGGCCTCTGTAGATTTCACACAAACAAATGAGGGACTGAGGTTCCACAGCAAACAAAGGTTCTACAAATTCTGCTAACTGTGTTTGTCATTCCTGGGGTTTTTAAATGCTGAATGCATAATTCAGCATCCTGGATGGGTGCAGGAGTAAAATGAGAAGGAATGGGGAAAGGTTGTATGGGTCATTGTGTGAACAGAAAGACCTGAAGAACAGCAAAGGGAGTGAGGAGTACTGGAGCAATCATAAAGTAAAGGAGGGAAAAGGAGGGTAATATCAGCTTCGTTCTTCAGCAGGGAGAAATTGCAGACATGCAAATTAGTAACATCTATTAGATAACATGTTCTTGTGAGATTTCCCTCTGAACTGGTACAGTACTATCAAAATTATAGGTTTTGTCTTTTTTTGCTGGCACTGGCTTTGTCTAATCTGTGAAATACTGTAGTGTTTGTTTCAAGATTTCTACCAATGGCAGCATCAGCAAAATAATAAACTAGGCATCCAAAACAAAGTTAAGGAAGGAAGGAGACTGGTATATCCTTTTGAGGCAGTAGATAACTATTAGTTTGTAAGCCAGATCATAAATCCACGTTCCAAGTTCTTATAATGGATCAGCTAACTGAATTGACTAATCCTGGAGCCACACAGCAGAGATAAAGCAGTAAAAAGATGTGAACCAGAAAAAGATTGTTCCTGTTAACAGCAGTTCACAGTTAGATCTGATTACTTGTAATATTAGGTGGTGTTCTGTGAAGTTTACTAGTTTGCTGCACTCCACAGATCTGAGAAAGTTCTTAAGGAACTGACAAAAAAATCTTTATTGCTTTCCTCAATGTAGTGTTCTCTCTTATCTCACTCAGTTGCTTTGAGCTTCTTAATATTCAGTATTAAAACAGAGGAAGCACAGCTTCTTAATATTCAGTATTAAAACAGAGGAAGCACTCTAAAACATTTGTCAGCATTTAAAGACAAATTCTAAATTACCAAGAAGATTGTAGACAGTTTATTTTGTTTATGTTTGAACTCAGCACAGCAAAATTGCTTACCCTGTTTTTAGTTCCTAGACACAGAAATTCTTACATAAAATAGTGGTGGTTTCAGTGCCATCACCTGAGTAGAAAAACTTTGCATCCAACACCCACTTGAACACAAATACACACCAGTACATAAATAATTTTTTTCTTTTGATGGCACACTGCAGGAGGGATTTCTGTCAGCAGACAGATGTGTCATCTGTTTGGTGTGACTGTGATAGAGCCTTGTAGTCTGGATATACCCTGAAGTCACAGGAAGCACATAATGAATTCTGGATTCTGTGAAGGGCAGTATGAGAATAAGACAGCAAAGCAAAGGAAGTAGAAGTAGGAACTACTTCTGTAGCAGATAGTGCCTTTTTTCCCCCACCATAAAGGCTTCTTAAAATTTTACAGTCATCAAATTAGGAGGAGGGACTTTAATGGGCAATCTTCTCTGAAGTGGCAGAGGGCATCATAGTAACTTGTGCTACAGTATTTCTTCTCTGTTTGTTATTCACAATATAGAGAGAAAACAGAAACGGTACAGAAGATGGTATTTGAAGAAATTTTGTGCTATCTTGATTAATGGAGACAGATGTGGATGTGAAATCTAAAGTTGCAATACAATTTTCACATGAAAAGATGCAGTAAGACCCTAAATATTAGTTTACAAAAGAGGTTCCCAAGTAGAGCTTGAACTTAGGGTGTTACTGAGTGGAGAATATCTGTTTTAAGTTAGCAGGCACACTGCATAGTAGAAGTGAGCTGTACAGCTGAGAAGTGGGAGCTGGTATACAGTATTTCAATAAGTGTTACAGATTTCATTCTCTCAAGCAACAGCTTTGTACATTCTTTTCTTCTTAATTTTCAAATAATTGTAAAGTTTTTAAAAATATTAACATCTATTAACTTGATAAATTCTAGTGGTTTTTTTTTCTTGCTTGTTTTAATGATGTAGTTTGCCTTTTTTGCAGAAAGGAGTATCAAGGGCCTTGTGTTCATTGAAGTATAAATGTTTTTAATGCTGAAGATATTGCAAATCAGGACTATAATTCTCTTTATGTTTTAAAAAGCATAATTTTCTAACACAAACAACTATAGCAAACAAATATAGTTAAACATTTCTATTTTGAGATTAAAAATTAATTAACTGTTTAAGTTTATTCTGAATATATAGTCTATCTTTGATATTTCAGCTTTGCTCTGCAATACTGGAATTTTTAAAATTTTGTAATAATTACGTTTTGCCAATCCTACTCAAATGCGACATTTAACTTCACTTATTTTCAGTTTGCAGAAAAAGCTTGAGCATGTAAAGACAACACATGCACATCTAGATAAGGTAATTACCAAAAATACTGCTTTGATGTTTTTGCAACAACAGGGCTGTTCAATATTGCATGCTAATTTTGTTACCATTTCAGAAGGTTTCAGTTAGGGAGTAATGTGTTCTAAGGTATTTGGAAGATGACCTAGATTACACAAGCTTTATTGTAGATAAGATAGATTCTAAATGGGTATGTTAAGTCTCAGTTTTAAAAATAGCTTACAGGCTTCCAGTGCTCCAGACAGTTATATCATTTGTTGATTCACATGGAGAGTATTAGTGAACCAAATAGAACCACTTTTTTTTTTTTTTTTAGGTATTTGCAGGAACAAGTCCTAAATTTGTAGCCAGTCTGTCCTATAGGTTTTCTATCCAAAACAAAATCTCTCTAGTTGAATAGTGGGTCACAGTCCTCCTTGGGGTGTCCGTAGGTGGGTGGAGTTCACCCATAGGCCACGAGTCCCCTCAGAGGCTGCAAAAAAGTAAAAATTTCTAATTTTTTAAGGTGTCTTGGAGAAGTGAGCTTTCTGCAGAAGATTTCTATAATTGAATTTTCAGGTTAAAATATGATGTATTTTTACCTGAAATGTCTGTATTTTTATTTTTAAACTGCATAATTTAACTGTGAAGTTGCTAGTCTTGGAAACAGGAAAAGGCAATAATAATTTAATTTTGGAACTACAGATTAAATGCAAAATAAGTTCATGCTTAATTACAATGACAATACTGATAGTTTTTGTTTAATCAAAATTCTTAAATATGCTCAGTTATAGAATCTTAATAGATCCCTAAAGTAGATGGAAATGTTGAATAGAATCCTTCCTGAATATTATGAGTTATAGTATCCTTGTGTGTTTTATTAAGGAGATTAATGTTAGTTTTGTAGCGTGTAGCCATTCGACAGAACTCATTGTTAGTATCTGTGTTTAGTTTAACACCCACATATTTAAGATGATTGTTGAGACATTTGAGGCATAATGAGGGCAGAACACTTCTCACAGTAGGCTGCAAGTCCTTGTAAGACAAAGTGTGCTTATTATCTTCATGTTGAAGGTCAGCAGAAACAAACTGCACTGTGCTTGGAGCACAGTGAACTTCGGTCTGACGTCTTTTGAAACTGCTCAGAGTGTTAGCTCTTGGTTGTTTAGATAAGTTTACTTATCATTAGACAAACATTTGCTGCTTGTTGCTTTAATTTTTTTTCCTTAAGTTTAGACTAGTGATCAGAAGGTAGTAATTTGAAAGTATTACAGGAAGTAATTCTCTCTCTGTTATTCCAAACCATTGAGCAGTTATAGTGACAAAAATAAGACATTATTTAGTCTTTAAATAAATTGTTAATTTTAAACTACATGTTTTATTTTCATATTTTCTTTTGGTAATTGATCCTGAGCAGCTAGCTGGCAGTTGCTTTGGCGCAAAACTTAACTTGAGACATCTTGATTTTCTGAATCTATTCCTACATAGTCGATTTATAAACAGCTTTTTTTACAAGGCAAGTACAGATTGCCTTTTATGAAAATTATGTTGTATTTTTTGTCTGATAGTATTGTCATCAAGATCAGTAAGCAAAAAAAATAGCATTGTTAACCATATTTGAAAGCTTGATCATAATAGTCTCTACAGCAAAGAATTACATGGTAGCAGCTAATGGCACTAAACTCTTCAAGGCATTGTATCTGCCCTATAAGTGCACACCCAAACAGAAACAAAAAGTAGATCTTAATTTAGCAAATTAGAGCAGAACAGAAATAGAGTTTTGGTTTTTTTATTAAAGTTGATGTTGTCATATACTTGCCTTTTTATGAGGCCAAGTTATAAAAAACACTTTTTGAAATTACTGTTATGGGATGTTTATTCAGTGTGGTAATAATAAATGTCTTGCCTTTTGCAGGCTATAATTACTGTAACATTTGAAGTTCCAGGAAATATAAAAGAAGAAAACTTAAATCTCTTTATTCAGGTAAGTAATACATCACTGTCAACTCAAAAAATCATTGTAAATTTTATAGAAATTCATCCCATTACACTTTTTTTAATGAAAACAACTTTTTCTTTTCATAGAATCTTCTGTGGGAGAAGAATGTGAAAGATAAGACTGGATGCACCATGGATGTCATAAGACTGAAGGTCAGTCAGAAATTATCAGTTTCTTTGTTTTGTGTTTTTCGTCTTTACACCTAAAAAACTGCATTGTGCTGTCAGTTGTGGACCTATCAAAGGTGCTGCTGATCACTGTAGGAGAGCAGATGAAATGGAGAGTAGCAAGTTGTCATTCCATGAATGACTCAGAGAGAGATAGCTGGCAGAAGAGCAAACATTGATCCTACTTGTTTTAAATGGGGAGGGCAGATGTACAGTCCCCATACATCAGTGGCAGGGTTAAAAATCAAGCCATAGTTAAATCAATTTTAATTTTCTACCTCCATTGCTTTGAGAGATACTATTCATCTCACATATCTAGAGGGTTGGGATGCTGTAGATTGGATCCTATAGATTGCCAAGTGTACTTAAAATTGTTGCCATAATATGCAGAAATTCAGTTTGGTGTAACATAGGAATGCAATAGTAGTTGTGGTCTACAATTAACAAGTTTTTACAGTATTGTCAGGCTGTTGTTTTAAAGATGCAGCTCATAAGTATTCATCTTCATGGGCACTTCATATGTTCTTCACTTGCTTTGTTTGGAGAAGGGTAGAGGTGACAATTCAGGATCTACTTTCATTTACCTTATGCCAAGCAGCCCAGTAAATAATGAAAAAATAAGAATCCAGTCAGTCATTTGTGAGGCTGTAAGAAATATAAGAAAGTAAAGCTCTGGTTTGTTTCCTGAGAACCCTTGACCATCATAGATAGAAACATAATTATTCTAGTTTTGTAGGAAGGAAAGTTTTCTTGCTTTCTCAGCAACAAAATTAGAGTATCCTGGTCTTCTCCTTCCTAACAAATAGAAGAGAGTAGCCAGTGATATATCTGAAGCTGCCTGAAAAGCAGTAATGCCATGCACAAGTGTGTTTTTGGTGTATTGAGCACTGGAATCAAATTAATTCTTTATGAGATGTGAAGTCTGTGGTAAGATGTGTGCTGTCCCTCAGTCACAGACAAATACACCAAAGCAAATGAACCTCAGGCAACTAATTACAGAACAGGTTCCAAAGTTTGTTGCTTTTATATTTATATTTTATCTGCAGTCTTAACCCTTTTGGCAGTAATAGTTACAGAATTCCAACTAATAGATCAAAGGAAGACCTATTTATGAAATATTTTAAACTTTCTTTCTTTAGGGAAGTCCTGGTTTTGGGCAAATTCTGGGAGGAACTTCCAGGAAGTATAAGACATGTTTTACAGAATGTGTTTCACTAAAATATTTTAGAACATTGTGCTATGAAGTGATGAAAACTGTTTTAATAGAGCTTTTGATATGTGAGTTAATGGACTCATGCTGACTGTCATCTCTTCTAATTCTGTTGCTAGTTGTTCTACTTCACAAATGTTTATTCTTTCCCCAATATTCAGAGATGCTGTTTCAGAAAAGTAAATATACTGAGCAAAAGAGCTTAATTAGACTAATCTGAAATCAGACATTTTTGTTCATTTTACATCATTTTGTTGGCACGCAGGCTTTCATGGACTCCCATATCAAACACCATATACGCATTCAAAGAGGCATAGTAGAAGATGAGATTTAATTTTTGCTTGGGCAGCCTAGGTACTGAGAAATGAGGAACAGAAGGCAAAGTATGGTAAAATGTAATTCTTAGCCTTTAACAAAACAAGGAGATGTGAAAATGAATGTTATGAGTACATGTGTTGATTGATAATATATGTTTATTTTAACTAACAAGTTCACAGGTGCCAGAAGTACTGTTCCCTGCTTGAACTAGATTGGAAGTTTTGTTTCCCCTCTTACATATTTTATTTTTAAAGTTTTGTTTATATACCCTAACAGTTATTTTTCTGATAAGGGACTGGTATCTATTCAAGGCAAATCTCATCAAGTGATAGTCCAAGGTGTCCATGAGCTCTATGACCTAGAAGAGACTTCAGTAGCCTGGAAAGAAGATGAAAAGAGAACAAACAGGCTGGTCCTAATTGGTAAGAGGAAATTATGCATCTCCTTGTTTGAGTTTAAAAAGCTGTTTTCTCACAGACAGTCTTACAGACTTAGCCAGTGAAAAGCAATCAGGCTAAACTGGCCAGAATTAGTGCAGTAAGTCTGTTCAGCTTAACCCTCTTTTTAAGGCTTATCCATCAAACCTCCTGAAGTTCAAAATTGCAGCTGAGAGGAGTCTACACTATCCCCATTAGTGCCACCAAAATCAAACCAAATCAAACCAAGTCAATAAAATACTAAACTTTCATAAATTGTGTTGGCATATTTAATCTTGTTTCTAAAGTCTGTAATTATAAATTGGGTGATGGGAATAGTTTGAATGGTTGATCAAATATTTAGTAACTGTAAGGAAGGTTGTTATAGCTTTAAAATGTTTAAAATCAGTTTTGTTTCTGAAAAGTTTGCAGTGCTGAAGTTCTATATTTCTATTTTCTGTTTGTTTGCTGTGCAAAGTGTTTTATTACCAAAAATAACCTACTTTTATCCCTTTCCCTTATTTGTGCTTGAAGTCTGTTGTTGCCTTAATTTTAATGCTGCTATTGTCACTGATTGTTATAATAAATACTTCTTTAGGTTAGAAGAAGCTACTTGTATGTGTTTTAATGCGCTTTAAAATACAGTTAGATATTTTATTTCTCTTTACAGGCAGGAACCTGGATAAGGAGATCATCAAAGAAGTATTCATAGCCACTGTGAGAGAAGAACGAGGAAACAGTTGACATAAAGCTATAAAAAAGATTAAATGTCTGTTTTAATACTGCAAGGATTTTATGGCAGAAAAGACTGAATGGCATGGACTATAGTAGTTTCTATATCCTCTTGCAGTTTATGCAACAGTTGAACCCTGAAGTCTTCCTAAGAATTCCAGCTGACCTACTGCTTTAAGATTAGCTCTTATGGTCTAGAATCAAACACAATTCTCCTATTTTAGATTTGGCTGAAGCTGTGTCAGCAACATCATGGAACTGTGCAGAAATGGAGAGGCAAAAGGCTGTTATGTTCTATGTGAAACGTTACTGTGGGGATATGGGGAACATGTTTGAAGCCTAGTGCTTTCTCTTGTTAACTCTCTTCCACTGGGAATGAAGCAATAGTGATTATTGCCAGTGGTATAATCACAGTACAAAATGTTTAGTGTTTACTATTAAACTGTCTTCCATCTCTTTCCACTTGCTTTGTGATTTTTGAGTGTATGCACCCATCCCAGGTACTGTTCTACCTGTAAACCTGTTGTGTAATGAAACTAAAAATACACAGGTAGCAGAGGCACAAGATCACATGGAGTAATTGCTGTCTACACAAAAGCTGTGCATGCAGTGTTTGGTCACATAGTCAGCAGTTTGAAAGAGGTAACTGAACACTTCAATCTTATAGGCCATCACCCTGCCAGTTCAGGATCTGGGGAACTGGGGACTGCACCTTTCCACTATGTTCAGGCTGCTCTGCATGATTTCTAATGGGGTTCTGTGACACTACTTTGAAAACACAGTCTAAGGCTTTTATCTCTCTTCTCATTACAATTTAGAGTTGAACTTCTTGCCCTGTACATTCTCCAGTACTCTTCATTCACCTCTTAGCTTTAGAGGGATATTTTGACTGCAGCTTGTGTGAAAGCAAAATGAGTCAATGCAGGAAGATAATGCAGAATTAAAAATGTTTGCAAACGAAATTCTAGGACATGCAGTTCTGAAGAATGGACTTTTAGCTATAGTGCTTGCTGTGCATGCTTGGTGATGTATCTGAGTAAGCAGAAACTTGTCTCACACCTAACATTAAAAAGAAAAGAAGGAAGGCCATTCCCTCAGTCCCTCCTTCAGGAAGTATCAGCAGTCTTTGCTTCTACTGCAGTATATGAGTTTGGAATTTGTTTTCAAAAGAGCTGAGGATGAAGACATTAATCTTTCATTGCCCGGAGCTGGTGTCTCAGTTGACTAATTTAAATAATGTATCTTAGTTAAGATAGAACTCTTTATTCTCCCAGTAGATACATTGGCAGACATGACTTAATTTCTCACATTAGAAGTAGCTTTAGATAGCTTGAAGTAGTTTTCAGGACTTATTTTTTTCTCTGAAGCAAGATATAAAGAGAGAACAATCTGCTTAGACAATGTTGCTTTCTGTTTAGCAGACCTTGGTGGCACCTGAGTGAACTGGTATAGCTGAGTGACACTGTTTCCCTTAGCAGTTAGAACTCTTAATTTTTAAAACTAGTATATGTTCTCACACTGTTTTGGACTGCATAAATGACACACAGTCCTGCATGAAAATTTGTCAAATGATTGCCATCACTGTTATTCATTGAGTATTAAGATCACATAAATTTAAATTTGTGGATAATACATTTATAATTTTTAGTTTATAATAGAAGCTTTTGCTTCTATTTGTCACAGGAAAAGTGATCGAAGTGCCTTTTATAAAGGCCTCATGTAATGGAGGAACTCTGTTCTCTTTAAAGCAATTAATCTCTGAAGTGTTGCTAACTTTCAATTTGAAAAAAAGTTCAGAGACCTAATAAAAAGAGATTCAACCATGAGTCATAAGGGAAAAAGGCATGGATGGCTTACACAAAGTCATTTTTGGGTGCTTATGTTTAAATATTTGTTCACCCACCACACACTCCACCACACGCTAAAATTTCCATGATGACTGTCAATATACTGGGGTTTTTTTTGCTGCAACTGGAAGTATAAGCTCCGCACTCTCTATAGCTCATGTTGGTATCACTTACCCTTCTTGCTAGGACTTCCCCTGCTTGCAATGCTCATGTCAGAGAAGCTCTAGGCACTATGCACATCTTGTCTGCTTGTCTTCTGTAAACTGCCTGCATATTTCAAGGCATCCCCTGGGATGGAGAGCAAGCAGCTCCTCAGCAGGGGTGGAGTTTGTTCTCCTCTTGCTGGCTGTCAGGATGCCCCAGTGCTTTGTCCTCTCTTCTGTTCATGCATAATGACACTGGAAAAATGCCAAGCCCCTCATCTTTATCCCCATCTCCCAAGAAGACCACTGGTTACATTTCTTGGACATTTATTTAACCAATATTTTCTCATCTGTATGTACACCCACAGGCTGGGGTCCTATGTCTTGTGTTTCCATCATGCCAGAACCAAAAGAAAAGGAAAAATAATGACAGCTCTGTAAAAGCTGTGTAATTACTGTAATATTTGTATTACTGGGAGCTATGTCAAGGATGGCCTTCTCCAAGGAGCTACAATTGGGCTGAAGTGATGTTGTGTGGGAGGATGAAATGGACAGGCAGACACCACTGAACCCTGTCTTGGGGTTGTGGTGTGGATGGTGGGGAAGCCAGGGGATGCTCAGGTTAGGGTGAGGAGGGATCTGGTGAAGACAAACATTAGCAGTTCTTCGTGTGCAGGTTCCAACAGGGGCACAGCCACACCTGAAGAAATGATGGCTACCTCGACCTGGCCTTACTTCCCAGCCAGATAGCTCGCAGTAATGGTGGTTCAGTCCCTCCACCAAGAGCACAAAACTATGTAGCACAAAACCCCACATATTTTGTTCCCTAGCAGAGGCTGAGGAGTTTCTGTCCTAGAGGGAAATTGCAATGATTTGATCATTGTGCCTTCATGAATATCAGACATCTACAGAAATAGACTTTACAAAGTAGCATTTTTCCCCCAGGTATACTTTCCACATGTTTTTAGGAGCTCCGTTCAACTTTAACAAAAATTATATCCTTACACTCTTGTGCCATTTGTTTATGTCACCTGTTAGGTTTAATCTTCAGGAATTACCTGGGAAGATGAATGGATGATCACAGTTTAATTTATTATGCCCTTTAAAATTTAGGCAGTTCTGAATTTGGTAGTATTTTACTAGACTCTTACTTTTTAATCCTTATGTATAACCTCCCACCTGCTGGAGCATGGAACATGTTTTCCATGTTCCATTCCAACTCCTGTAGGCAGGATGTGACCAGAGGGGACACAGGATGGATAGGGTTGGGTTCCCAGCCACCTGCTGTCCTTGTGAGCCACTCTGTTTCTCTACTGCCATCATCAGCCCAGCTGCCCTGCAGAGCTCACAGCAGCAGCATCTGCCTCTCTTTGTGGGGCGTTTCCTCTGCTACCAGGAACACTGGCCGAAACAGTGTCCATTTTTTGTTACTCCTCCCTCAGCCCACATGAGCAACCATGATTTTCTCATCCTGCACTGCTCTACAGCTTCACATTGCTTCCAGATTTGTTATATAAATTGCGTATACATTATATACACTAAATACAGGTCCAGGTCTACATGGTTTTTACTGATTGTAGCTGAATTGTTTATAGCAGTGGGATTCCAGTGCTAGGCCTGTGCTGCGTTTCTTATCACCCCTAATGCCTGTACTCCTCTACAATACTTGTCTCCACTTCTCAAGGCCACTGATACTGTATCAGTGATGTTTCCCTATGCTTCATCCTTACTATAAAGCCATAAATATCTCATCCTACACAGAATGGCAGCTTGTAACTACTAGCTGTAAAAACACTAGCTGTAACATCCAAGGATAAAAAAGTAAAACAAATAAGCAATTTACACCTGGCCAGTTAGAGATACTGCTGTCACAAATAAATTGAAGTAGTCAGAGCTTCAAGCGGGTCAGGAAAATATTGGCCAGACCAGGTGTGGCAAACCTCAGCCCTGAGGTGCTGCACATGTACTGCAAAGCCTGTGGCCTGTTACTGGCAGTGGCAGTGGCATCCTGCAGGATGACAAGGCTACATTCCCATCCCAGTGCCCTACACATGGTCCTTTGCTCTTCCAGCTGTGTACGGGCAGGCTAAGGGAACAAAGAGGAAATCCGAGTCTGGTTATGGCCAGCAGCTTCACAGAGACACCAGGGCTCCAGTGCACCACATACACCAACATCCACAGAAATTTTCAGAAAAGAGGGCAGCTCTAACAGATCAAGCGCCAAGCATTCTAGGATGTGTATTGCTCATTGAGAAATGAGTAAAGCACTTGTAACTTGAATTTACTTTAAAATACTGGTCTAAATTGTGTTTTCATTGTAGTGCTTCCAGTCTTTGAGCAGAATGGACTTACTAATCTTATTGTCCTCACTCAGCTAGTCTGAAATACCTACTAATTTCACATTGCTCTCTTAATAGGATTCATATCTGTTGCATCTCTTTCAGTTTAATAATTTCAATTGACAAGCACAATTACTTTGTTATTTGGTTTCTTTATTGATTTCTCTGTACTGTTCTTGAAATGTTCAAACTTCTTTTTTCTCAAAATGAGCAGCTAATAATAATCTTATACTGTTAAAATAGGTATTTTTTATAATTTCGCTTAAATGCAACAGTAAAGGCTACATTTCTCTGTCTTGACCAGTGCAGAATTTTGTTTTAATAAACAAGAGGCTGGTGAGAACCATGTCATAGAATCTCATGAAGTTTATTCAAAACCCCTACATATACCCTACAATTGCCTGCTAGCAATATATAACAATATAATAGTAATGTTACAACAAGATGAAAGGGCCTGTTGTAAACTGATATGGCTACTGTCAATATGCTGGGGACTACCTGGTAAAAGGCTTGACATTCCTATGACATTTATGCTGTTCTTTCCAGGAGGTTTCAAGCATAACCATAGAACCACGGAATCATAAAACAGTTTGGTTCAAATGGGATCTTTAAAGGTCATCTAGTCTAACCCCTGCACTGAGCAGGGACATCTTCAAATAGATTGGTTTGCTTATAAATCACAGCTTGAATAAACAAAACTTTAAAAATCATAATGTTTTTATTTGCTTCTTGGTAAATGTTCTGCTACTTGTTTCTGAAAACATTTCTGTGGGATCAATGTCTCTCTTAGAGGAATTGGAGGAAGGTGAGTAAAAATGAAAACTGACACAGTTGCTGGAGTTCTGGTTTGCAAACAGGAATATCAGAAAGTCATATTTCAGAGGACAACTCAAAGTTAAAAGCAGCATATTACTTGAACTGAAATAAAGACTTTACTATCCAATAAGTAAGAAAATTTTACTTGGTGAAGAACTCTGCTGTTTTTTCCAGGGAAACCGAATTTGTTCCAAAAGAGGATTTATCCCAGCCGCTCCACTTTGTTTTTCCCTTCTAGTAGCCGATCTACTCACAGGTAGGAAAAGTCACATTAAACGAGTATTTGGTGTCATCTAGTGGTAACATTTGTTTCAGCAACTTTGTCTGCTGTACAGCGATGCAGATGTACTCTTCTAGGAAATTCTGTTTGATTTTGGTCTTAAGCTTTATTCCTAGTTGGTAAAAGAGAGAGATTATGGAAAATAAAAGTCTGTATCACTTTAGGCTGATTGACTCTAGTGTGAATCTAGTGACTGATTCACTCTAAAATCAGAGTGAGATTTTTTTCCCCTGCAAATTCTTTCCTCTTTCTTCTAAAAGTAAGAGAATACTGACTTCATGGTTTTGATGGACGACTTTGCTGACACAGTTGCAGGACTGAATTATGATATCAAAAGTGCCTGAGAAGGTAAGTTTTAGCTTTCCTGACCCACTGTCATAGAAGGAGGGATTACTTTAATCATGTTCTTCAAAAAAGAGGTGGTCAGAGTGCAAAGTGCTGTGCTCATGAATTTTTTTAGTTTGGTGGGGATTTTCTTTTTATCTGCCCCAAACCCTCAGGTATTCCTGATGCTACAGGATGGACAGTGTTGCTGATTAACTATATAGCCATGAAAGTGACTGGATGGGAATTGGCATGTTTGACATAATCTGATCCAAATTAAAACCTGGCAGACAAAGATCAACACGAGCAAGTCAAACCAGCACCCTCAGTTAAATAGGTAGGTAGAAACAGCCCTTCCCTTCTGTGCAAGAGGAGCATCCTGGGGAAAAATAACTGGTAATTCTAGAGTAACTAAGCATGTTACTTCTCTAAAAGCACTGTGGCCTAAATAAGACTGACTTGTTTAAATTAGTTCAATGACAGATTCATTTTTGCAGTAGTAGGCTGCAGAACCAGATGAAAGGTCAGGCAAAACCAAGAATGGAAGATACATGAAAACAGAAAGCTTGTTTGTCTGACAACAGTTTTCCAAATTACATACGTACTAATGGATATCCCTAACTAAACACGCTGCCTGGCTTGCAGGTTGTGAGAACCGAGAGCAAACTCTTCAGAGATGCACCAAAAGGTTTGGTAGGTTACAAAAGAGAAAAATAAATCAGACTTTGGCTGCGGACAGAGCTCTGCAGAGGCTGAGAGAACAGATATGCCCACAGAAGGAGGCGCTGCTCCACCACTTTCCACACCTCACGGCGGCACCTGCAGTCACCCAGGGTCCTCAGCTGCTTGTCAGGATTTGGATCCAAATCTCTTGAGGTATCCTGAAATTACGCCTTTGACTAGTTTTCTGTGATTTTTCCCTGGACCTTAGTGAAAGGTTTCTTCCGGACTATTTTTATAATTTTAACGAACTATTCTCATGTCTGTCTGATCTTCCAGAAAAAACAATTAGAGTGACTTGAATATGGAAAGGTTGTTTAGCAGACAGGTTGTTGCTGTGAGAATTTTTTTTCCTTTCATAAGCCATTGTCAGAAGATAAAACAAGTTCCCTGGCAGAATCAATTTGTCAGGTAGAATTTAGACTATATATGCTGGACAATTACTTGACCCTTGACATGAGGAAGAGAAGAATTCTTAAAAGGAGAAAAAAAATCTCAAGTGCTTTGTCCAATAGTATTCCCTTAAATGGCAGAGTCAGATACAGATGGTGAAGTTAAGTATTTATTTTTCAGTGGGTGCAAAAGAACCCCAAAGCAAACAGTTAAGCAACTATGCAAAGTGATCTATATCATGACATTGATACTTTTTAAAGAATCACTGGAATTCTGTCTGGAGCTCTTCCTTAAAACGGGTTTTTTAATCCTTAGGTGTCAAAGTGCTTTCTAAAAGGCCAGTGAATTTGTTTGTTGAACTGAGACTTAAACATATTGTGTCTTTCCCAAAAACTCAGAAATAATGTTGCTATTAAAATCTTCCTCCCTTTGAAGGAGCTGTTTTTCTATGCTGCTTTATTCTTCCTTTTTTTTGGTTTGTTTGTTTGTGTTTCTGTGTTTGTGTCCCTGAGTAGTTTAAGCTTTGAGTTCTTGTCAGAGATGCTATGACTCAGAGCAGAGTGATGGTATTTTTCTTTTATTCCCTTGCTTTATTGTTGTAGAAGGCAAACATATAAAAGGCAAAGAATCCCTGTATCAATCATTATGTTGACTGTGTATCTTCTTTCAGATATGTTGGTGAAGAGGTGTTGTGGGACCATTTCTTTCCCTGTGTTTTTAAACTTTTCATGTGCTTTGACTTAATGTTAAAAATCACGGGCTTTTAAAATGGATGAAAAATAGATCTCTGCTATCAATTTGGTTTCTCTTTCATGTACTAATCTATTAGTACAGCAAGAAAACCGGCAATATTTCTGCAACCTTTACTACCTAGCATCCCTGGGCTAGGAGATAGATAGGCAGGATAAATTTGAGAATGAGTGTCCCATTTCTGTGTAATCACTGCCCAGCTCCCAGCATCAAACCATTGTGTCAGAGCTGAGATTTTCATTTTACTCAGTAATTCCACTGCTGAGAAGGACGGAGATACACAGAGTACATGCTTACTTGTAAGGAGGGGATTTCAGACCCTGAAGTAGTTTGTTTGCTGGGAACCCAGAGTGCTCAAGTGGGTGATGATGTGAAAGAGGCCATTTGGTTGGCAGTGTCTGTAAGATGTAGAACATTGTAGAACATTGTGTCATCTGAGGATTACAGCCTGGAGGGTCTTGTCGTATGTCACTCTCATTGGACGCAGTGGCAGTAGCTATTTCTTGCACCTCTGAAAATCAGACTGGGAATCAGCAGGTCTGCAGCAGTAGGAACAGTTTGGAAGTTGTGTTTTATCTTTTGCATATCTTGTGCTGGAATGACAATCATACGGATAAATTTTCCACTCTTAACTGGTGACATAGTTGGTAAATAACCATAAATGGAAGCGTAAGGCTTCCACAGTGTCTGTGAAGTAAGTTCCTGCTAAATCAGGCCTTGACAACACAGTGCTTACTTGGCAGTACAAACAGCTTGTTAAACAGAATATATCTATCTCCGTCACACAGTCCAGCAAGACTGGGGTGACTGCAGACTTAATTTTACATAAAGTAAGATTACCTAACCTATTTTCAGTTTGAGAGAGAGAGAGTATCACTCACTTGAGACTGGGCAAAACTATTTTAATAAACTTTCTGTGTCCTTTGGACTTTTTGGAGGATGTTCCTTTTATAAGGATTGCTGCCTCTGTTAGGTTAATGACTGATGATTGTTCTGGTTCCTTCTCTCAAACCTTTCTTTCCTTCCTGTTTCTCCTGATTAGATGGATAGTAACAGGCAGTTTTATGAGTCAGACCTGACTTACACAACAATCATAAGTTGCTGGCATAGCAGTAAATCAGTTATCAGTTACGAGAAATATGTTTTCAGGGAATTTTTCCCGTTTGGGCTTTGTAAATCAATTTGCATGTAAGTTTGTGTGAAAATGTTCCTTAAAACAATCACCCTGTTTCATAGTAATTACAAACTTGCAGCTGTAGTGAAGTATAGCCTTTCAGGGGATTAAGTAAAATTTCCGGAAAAGAACTCAATGGATATCCATGAGTTCATAAATACTTCTTCTCAATAAAACTCTGCAACAAGGGAACTAATTTTCCTATAAGAATATAAAATACATTTTCTCTGCGTTTTCTAACATAATAGAAATGCTCGCTGGAAAAGCTTTAATTTCTGAACTGAAAGACAAGACAGATAAAGTCAGTCAAAATATCCACCAATTTTTCAATTTTAATTTCTCTTTTAATTTCTTTTAACTTCTAAGTAATTTACATTTTGAGACAAAATCATTGCAAGTTTTAAAAAAGAAGTAGAAAATGCCCCACTTGGAAACACTGGGGTTTAAAAGTAGTTTTGTTCTTATTACATAATAATGCAAATGAAAATATATAAATTTATTTATAAAAATAAAACAATATATTAATTGAATTGCAATTTTTGAGTGGTTTAAATAAACTGACATTGTATTTTCAGAACTTTTTTGTTTCAATAGCTCAAGTTAAAAACTTACAGTAAGTGCATGCTATTCCTCATATGATAACTGCACCACAAGAGGAACTGGAGTATCCAGCTCAGTGAGGATGAGAATTTGAACTGCAAAATATGCCACCATGGGGAATGGCTGAATTAATTTTGAGTATCCACATTTCTATCTGGAACACATATTGCATGAAACAACTGTAAAAATGTGTTTCCATCTAAAACTCAGGTATTATACTAGTGATGAATTGTGAACTTAAAGGCAAAACTTGCTTAGTTTATGGCACTGGTTCAATCCCTCTGCAACATTTGCAAGCTGATACAAAACACTTTTCCTTGACAGAAAGAAGTGTCATGTCCATGGCAATTTCCTGTACGTTGGCATCAAATCAGAACTGGGCTGGGCTTCTACAATTTACCTTCAGGAAAATCCGTCAGTATTTTCTGCTGTCTTGTAGAGGGGACACTTCAGGTCACCAGGTCAACTGAATTAGAAGTAACTGTGTGGCTATAAAGGGCTTCTGTTGCAATGGCACAGACTTCTTTCCTTCAAGCCCCCACAGGCAACGACCCAATTCCCAGCTCAGTGCATGAAAAAACTGGGTCTAAAATGACAAAGGTACTAGTACAATGCTGGTAAAAAAATGATGGGCAACCACAACAATACAGCTCTTAAAGTAATTAACACTGCCATATTGTCACAAGACGAATTATGGTGAACATTTTAAGGCTCAGGAGTTAAAAAGCTTTAAGAATCGAGTAAGAAACCAACTACAGGGTGGAAATGTTCCTGTACTAGATTGCATATGTCAAACCAAGTTTCTAAAATTGGCATTCAGAAAGCTAATTGTTTTAGTTGGAAACCGAACAAATTTAACTTTCACTCCTGTCACTCCATTAAGCTGGTTTTTATTTTAACAACCTTTTAAAAACTCACTCGCAACACAGTTTGGTAATACTAAGAATAAATTTAGCTGTTGTTTCCCAAGGAGACATTCCAGACTTTTAATATCACCCCAAATTGATAATTATTCATTCTTTGAAGATACACAGCAGTGATCAGTTAATGCTCTGCAGCATTGGCCATTTACAGAGATCTCCACTTCTCAATGACATCTGCTGAGAACAGGACTGTATTGCTATAAAACAGAAATCGAAGCATTTACCCATGGATAAATGTATCCACATAATGCTAATCTGGGTGCTGGAAAAACTGAAGAACTGAACTAAAAAAAAGGCAAAAAATTGTTCCTTTTCTTCAGCTTTTGTACTAAAACATTCAGGCTCTCTGCATTAATTTCCTCATCCTTTGCACTCCTCCTGTGAAGGCTGGCATTTTATTTTTTAAAACAAAACCTGAGGTCTCCCTGAAATAGCATGACTTTACAACATAGTTTTACAAAGTATTACAAGAATCATAATGAAAGAGAGGTTACATAAACTTTTGGATGGACTTACCTAAAGCAGAGCTTGAGTTTGAACTAAAAATTTTACAGTGCTCAGTACAACCCATCACATTTCTGGTAATGCCTTTGTCAAGGCAATGCTTGAAAAGACTCTAAAATACACTTTTTCATTACTGTACATAAATTACATAGGTGGAGACAAGCAATTCTGGGAAATTGTCATTGATTGCCCATCTTAAAATATATATTCTGAGAATGTCAGTGTTTGCAGAGGTTTAAAATTGATTCAAATTAATGTATTTTTTTCTAAATGCTCAACACATTCCCTCTATCCATATGAAAAATGCAGTCAATTCTTTATTTCAAAGACTATCACATTTCTTCTTACTTTGGTCATGCGTTTTCCTTTATTGGGATCTCATCTGTTCTAATACTTTCCACCTTTGCAGCTGTTTCCTTGTAGAGCCCTTGCTCTGGTAGATACCAGTTATCTGATTTTATTTCAGCTTTCACTAAGAAATACTAGTGCAATGTCATGATTTCATTGCTGGCAGTGCCCAAAATTATTTAATATACAGCTGCATCATTAAAATTGTGCTTTGTTTATACTAGGTATATGAGAACTGGCGTTTCCACAGGGCAGATTTTTCCCTTTTGCTGCTTAAGATGCATTCTGAATCAGTATAGGAAGCCACAATCATGACTACAGGCTAGGAGGTCTAATGAAAGAAATGAGATTACTGTCCTCCTGTGTGTTCTCTGGCCCTCTGCTGCAGTATATGGCCCACTATAAAGGTATTCTGCCAACAGAGCTAGAATTCCTGTATCTGCTTAAATGGCTTACTTTGTTTAAACTAAACGGTTGGGCATTGCCTGCCGTAGCATGTAGCATGTTTTAACGTGATGGCAGCTGTCCCTGCCAAAGAAATGTATGTGTAGAAAATTATGTCTTAAACCAGTCACACTCTATCTGCTATGAACCACCAAAAAGCCAGCAGAAATAGGGCTCAAAACCATGACTGAGTTCCTCTGGTTACTGTTCAGCAGGTGACTCTCACTGACTCTTAATGAACTGCTGAATGAACTCCCAGCCTCTGTGGAAGACAAAAACATTTTAACCCATGTTTGCCTGGCCATCTCCTGTCATTGCAGCAAACACGTGTCTTTGTTGAACCATAACACTCCACCTGGCTTCTGAGTGGTGTTTGAGCAAACTCCTTCACAGAAATGAGAAAAATGCCTTAAAAACTATATTTGCCTACTCAGATGCAGGTCTGCAGGGATTTCCTAAGCACAAGAATAGCATCGAGGTTACACGACTATTTTTCCCAGCTCTCCTACCAAGAGAGTTGTCCTGGCAAAAAACAATGCTGTGTGGGCCCAGTGTGAAAAGAGCATTTGGATGGAAAATTTCAGCTCATGTTTGACAGTCACAGGCATCTATAAACACAGCCTTTATACTGGGAAATGTCAGGCATCTTTGCAGTTGCTAGTGCCACCACCTCTGCATTTCATTTAAGCAGAATGAACCCATGCCAATGAACTAAGCTTAACCATACATCTGTATGAAATGCCTTGGTTTAGCATAGGGAAAGGCACCTTCATGGTTGGCTTTACAGTGAGCCTGGAGAGAAAAACTAGCACAGTTAGTAAGCAAGCCCCTCCTTCAGTTTACTTACTATACAAAAACCTTGCTTTTGAGCAATAGAGAAAGAAAAAACTCGATTCTCTTTGTTCGTTCTCTCATTGCCTGCTGCGCTGCTCCCTCGCCTGGGGCAGTTCCACGGCCTCACCCTGCCGGATGCTGCGCTCCGTGTGGCCAGGGAGGCGCTGCCTACGTGCCCAGGGTGCCCGGTGCCGGCGGGGGCCCCGGCGCTGACAGACCGTGATCCCCCCGAGCAAGTGTGCAGCGCTGGCTCGCCCGCTCCTCGCTGCCTCCAGTTACATCGCTGGCAGGAGCCCGCGGCTCTCGGCTTCGCTTTCCAGGGTTATTTTTGGCCGGGGCCGCCGCATGCAGATGGCAGCGAGCCCCGGGCGCCTTGCCGGGCGGCGCGGCGCCGGCGGGGCCCCCGGCGGGGCGGGCGGGGAAGGGGCGGCGCGGCCCCCGAGCCCGCCCCGGCTCCCCCGCCGCGCCGGGGCCGCCCGGGAGCGCCTCTGGGCTCCGCACGGCCGGCTCGGCAGCGTGCGCCGGGGCCGCCGCTGGCCAGCGCAGCCGCCATGGACCGGACCCCCATCCCCGTGCTCACCGTGCAGACGGCGCCCTACGAGGACCAGCGCCCCACGGGCGGAGGGGGCCTGCGGCGGCCCACGGCGCTCTTCGAGGGCCAGCGCAACTACCTGCCCAACTTCGTGCAGAGCCTCCTCTCCTCCGTGGACCTCCGCGACCGGCAGGGCTGCACCATGGTGGTGGGCAGCGACGGCAGGTACTTCAGCAAGACCGCCATCGAGATCGTCGTTCAGATGGCCGCGGCCAACGGGGTAAGCTGTGCCCTCGCCCTTCCCGCCGCCCCGCGGGTGCTCCTGCTCCCCGTCCCTGGCAGCGGCACCCGCGCCCTGCCCGCCGGTGCCATCTCCCGGAGAGCGCCCGGGGCACGGATAAAGGCGGAGGAGCCGCCTGGGGCTGTGTGCCAGCGCTGCGCGCCGCCCGTGCCGCGGCCAGCCCCGCACCTGCCCCGTGCGGCGGCCCCGGGCTGCGCCGCCCGGCCTGGGACAGGCGCTGGCTCCATCGGCGGGGTGGCAACCGCTGGAGACTGCCGGCCGTGCCCTGCTGTTTCGCCCCTTCTCTTAGAAGGAGGAAGGCATGGGAGCTGAAACATAGGGGCACTCTGCAGGAGAAAATGTAGCAGAGTTAAAACTAAGTACGCGGGAAACAAAGGTATCGAACAAGCACCTGCTGCTCAGGATGTTTTAGAGGAAAATGGTACTGTTGAAGGAAGAGGAATTCAGCATTTTGCCCGCAGCCTTGGGAAAAGAACAGTTCTCTCCTCTTGGTCACTTGCTAACAAATTATAAAATGCAGGAGGACACCAGTGGCAGAAACCTCTGGTCAGACGGGATACAAATTTTTTGGTGCAGTTTTGAATGTAGGAAAGAACCCACGAAGAGAACTTTTGTCTTTTGCTAGAAGAAGAGAGAACTTATCTCTTCTGCGCATGTGGAGAAGAGATATTTCTGTATATACACATTCATGTGTGGATGTGTATGGACAGAAAGCTGGAAACACTACATAATCCAGGCTTGAAGTTCCTACTTCAAAGCAGAGTTGAGACTGCTATCTCTTGTTATGATGCCTAGACTGATCCTCTAGGTTTGGCAGAAGGAGTGATATAATTCTGTAGGGTTTTTTTTTAATAGGGATTTTTTATTCAAAAGGCATTCCTTTCAAAAGTTCTTTCAATTTTGGAGTTAATCTCCATATGTGCTTGAATTTTCCCTGCTGATTTGCTGTCACATACAAGACCAACCAGCCTTGTATGAATAATGAGTATTTTAAATTTACTTAAAAAGTATGTTCTCAGCATGGTGATAATATCAAGCAGATGTTCAGCGATGCCTAAAGATTTCAGAGACTATGTTACATACTGTCTACCTAGTGCAAAATCACTGTTATATAGGGACTTGTGAGAGGCCAGGGTTTATGTGGCCAGGGGTGTGGGAGGGCTCTGTTGTAAATGGGGACAGTGGTGAGACCAGCACAGCGGTTCCATCTGCAGTGTTAGGGGAGGGAGCGTGCAGGGAGTGAGTGCAGGGCAGAGGAGGGGACTGGTGTGTGGGAGTTGCAAGGAAGGTGGGAAGCACATGGAGGAGTGCTGCTCCCTAGCCCCATTGCCCTTGTGGCCCAGTGGAGACAGTGTCATGGGTGGAATTGCACCTGTTGGCCAGGTGGGGTAAGGTGCAGCAACAGCTGAAGCAAGAGCTGCCCTGCAGAGGCTGAGGGCCTCACATGCTAGTAGGAACTACAGGAATGGGTTTCAGTGCTGAGTGGCCGCAAGAACTGAGGTGCTGAAGAAATTTGGGATTTAGAGGAGCAGGGGCTTCTCGTCCAAGTTATGCTGACTAATTTTTCCTGTCAGCCTGCCTCCTTCCTACTGCTTCTGTCACATTCCTCATCGTGCTGGAATATCTTTCTGACCTCAGGAAATTTCCAGTTTGAGATGATTCTGACACCTTGCTGTAATAATGCTCTTTCCCCTTTCTTAGTTACTGCAAGTTTCTTAGAAACACAGTTTCTCCCTAGTGCTTTCTGAAGCCAAACCCCTAACACTTCTGCTCACAGTTCTCACAAATACCTGAATTCATATATGATTCTCTTGCTAATGACACAGTCCTCGGAAATTCAGCAGCCTAGCTGGTAGGGAGCTATTGAAAAGGCTTCCCATTTCCATGTTCTAATGCTCTGTTCCCTCTTTAACATCTTCACCCTGGTCATCTTCACCTCTGTTTCTCTCAAGTACAATGTAAATGCATAAGTTTCACATTTACTTCATTAGTACTAGTTGTATGTTTTATTTTTTGGCTGTTAAGATACACCTGCTGGGAAAATATCTAAATCTCCTTGATAGCATTGTTTAGTGCTGTGCTATATAAATAGGGGCAGAGGAAGAGACTCATGTGAGCAAAGATCTGTCGCTTTGGATGAGGTTAATGTCATGAGAAAGCGTGTAGCTGGTATCACAGGGAAAGAAGTGAATTGATGTGGGCTGGATCAGATGAAACGTGGGGAAGGCTTGAAAGGTGCACTGAAAATGTTCAGCTGCCCTGAGTGCCAGCAGTGCTGATAAACTGAACTTTAATCTCCTTGCTGGAAGACACATACTGAGAGCCATGGCTAGTTGTGCTGGCTGAGTACAAAAATAAAGGCGATTTTCTATTATCATCTGTAAATGGATTGCCCTTTAGAGTTGCTAGGTTCCTCTTGTTCTAACTTGGTGACTCATCCCACATTCCCCGTGTGCTAACAGCCTAGCACGGTTGGCATGGGCTCCAGTACAAGGAATGAGATGTGGTCCCCTGCTCAGTCAGCTGCCAGTGCTTGGCCTGCCTTCTACTCCTCCTTGGTGCTGCTGGCTCATGCCCTCCAGCTCCAGGCTGCAGGTGCATGCACCACTGCTGCAGCCTGCACAGCTACAGGCTGGCCCGTGCTCTGCAGCTGCCATGTGCCACCAACTGCTGATCAGAGCTGAGGGTGACCAGCCAGGGTTACCCTCAGTGGGCACACAGCTGGGATGGTAGCAAACACTGCTGGGTAAGGGATGCGTGTCATGGGAAGGTGGGGGACTGTGAGGAAGGGCAGACAGAGGGCCTGTACCATTCTGGGTTGCAACAATCAGTTTGACAAAGTAGAGGTGGTAGGAGAGTATTTGAGGGTCTATTTCCCTTTTCACCTGTGTCGTGGCAGTAGCAGTGCAATACAATTCCTCTATGTATGATGGAAATATTCCATTAGACCAACTGGATGGGGTGTCTAATTTTTAATGGAAGGTTTAGGATACGTTTAAACAAGAAGCTGTTATTTGTCACTCTCAGTGGTGGATCAGAAGGCAGTGTCGTTACTCTGAATGTGGAAAGTCATGACAACATGCTAGAGAGACTGCAGGGTATTGCTAGTAATGCTGCAGAAGTGTGAGATGGCATAGTTGAGTTTTCTGGTTGTCTCCTATGTAATACCATGTTAGTTTCATTTTCCATGGCCTTTCATGCAAATCTTCCCTCCCTCCCTGGGTCTGTGTGATATTTATTTGCTTCTACACTGAGTGTAGGGTTCATATTCCTGAATTTTACTATAGTATCCTAAAGATATTAGTAAAATACAGGAAGGCACAACCCAAAGGATATAATGTACTTGCTTCATGTTCTTTGAAGTAAAATTGGCTGAGGCATGTGAGAGATTACTGGGAAAAATAATTTTAAAAAACATTAAGTGACTCCATAGTAATCAGCCGAATTGTCTGAAAAGGCACAGCTGCAAGTGGTAATATTGCATAAAAATGTTCCTGTAAAGTACTTGTTAGTGTACTTTATTCTTTCAGCTGTAACTGTTTGCTGAGAATCTTTGTTTCTGCTGTTGTTACTAAAGTACAGGAACAAAATAGAGTGTGGCATAGGGATGCAGTAATAGAAGAGATATTACATGCCTGTGATCTTGTAGCCATGCAAGGTTTTGAATTCCAGAGATAATCTTTCCATGCTATGAAATTGTCCAAGATTTTCAGAAGGATATTACTGGAACTTTAATTGTGACCCAGTATGTGGGTACAGTTTGGTAACCGTTTTAGTTCAGATTGTGAGAAGTCTGTAAAAACAGGTATTAATTAAATTAATTAAAGAAATAATTTAATGCTAGTTTAGCATTTGATTCAAAATGAAGAGTTTCTAAGAAGATGACTTTGTGCATTCCTGCCACCAAAATTAAAACAGCAAAGGAAGATGGATAGCACATTTATACCTCTAAGGTCTGCACTGTCCTGAGGGAGTTTTGTAGAAGCACTGATGGCCTTAATAAAACGTGAAACCTTATTGTAGTCCCTGCAGATAAAATACTATTGTATCATTTATGTAATTTGATTTGTAGGATCCTCAATTTAAAATGCTAAATATTGCAATATTTCTATAGTACAGAAATTAGCATAATAAATAATATTTCAAAGTAGTATAGAAATAGTAGCCTCATTACAAGTGCTTAAGGCCAATCAAATTACTCATATTTATATTAATATTTGGCATCCAGAAAAATGGGAAAACTGGTTTATGCGACATCTGCTGAATGGGAAGAAATTAAATATAGCAGAGATAGTCATAGGTAATTTGTGCATTCTGAATAATTTAAGGATTCTGCTAAGTTTGAAAAATACAGTTATGTGCATGAGGACAAAAACTTAAAACTCACTACTTTAGATTTAGAAATACCAAAACCATGTTTGTGACAAGCCTGCATGCAAGTGTAAATATGTTTATACTTGAGTACCTCCAGATAGATTCAGATTGTTGTTTTCAAGCATTTTGTAAAACATTATTGCTGTCATATTCCTTTTGTTTACTCATACACAATACTGTTTTAAGAGCTGGCAACCCTTTCTGACAGCTGTATTTGGAAGATTGAGTCATTGCTCTAGCTTTCTACATGCTTCATAGTTTAAAAAAAGGGAGGAACAATATTCAAAACAAACAATTTCAAGGTTTTAAAAATAATATTTTTCTTTCCACGGTAATATTTTGTTTCTTTCTTAACGTATTAGCTCTCCTGTTTTCTAGCAACATTCCATAGGCTTCAGAATTATCTGCAAAAACTCTGAAAAGAGAAGCAGGTAGACAAACAATTATTCTTTCATCAGAGCTTGAGGTAGAAATCTCAGAAGAGTGCATTTTCTGCACGTTTTTTAAAATTCAAAAGCAGATCCTGTGGTTCTTACTGAAAGAGAAACGGTTAGACATAGTTTGTGATTGGTGAGAATTACCAAAAAAGTAATTTATGGTAGAAGTTGATAAGTTCTTTGTAGTCTTTATTTTTGAAATCAAAATACTGTACAAAACCATCTTAAATAATAATCTCCTAGTCCTTTGCTCTTCTGAAATTATTTGAACTCACACTTTTAAGTAACCATTAAGGTCCTGTTGTGAGTGCCCAGAAGAAGGTCATCGGTATACGAAGGAACAGCTCCATATGGACAGGAGGCAGGTAGTGACACCTCCTGTGCTGTTGCTTTGCTGAACAGACTGTGGAGCTGTCAAATCTCCTTCAAATTAGAGAATGAACTCTGAAGTTCAGTCTGCTTTCAGATGGGGAGTGGAAGGGATTTGGTGTTCTGCCTTTTCCCTCTGCCGACCCTAACAGCCCTGCCCCTTCCCAAACTACTGCTCAGTAGTGGTGGTGGTGATGATAGGGGTTTATTTGATTTTTTAAAATATTGATGTTATTAAGAAAGTCCAGACTTCAACAATATCCTTTCAAGCTCCTTCTGCAGCTGCCTCAATTCTCATCTGTAACACTTAACCTCTCCTTCTACCCTTGCTTTTTTGCATCTTCCTTTTGCGTTCCCCAGCATTTGGAACTCTCTTGTATTTCTTTGTAAATACATTTCTTGTTGGCTCCTAGGTTATTTATGTTAAACTGAAACTGTAGTATCTGCGTAGGGGATGAAGGCATGGTTTTGAAATTGGAACCTTGCAGTGGAACTGCATATAATACCAAGCACATTGAGTCAGTGTTTAATAACACCGCCTGAAAGGGTTTTTTTTTTAATTTTAAGAATGGTGGGAACTTCCCCTGCTCAGCTGTGCCCTGGGAAACTATTCATTTGGAATAGCCAAAGAGCCATTGATAGCTGAAGGAGGAGCAATGCTTTCTGTGGGGCAGGACATCCAAGGCTGTCATGCAATGGAAATGTAACTACAAGATTCTGTAGGTCCTAATGCGGAGCGGTACTTGTGATTACACGGAAAGGCTGCTCTGTGAAAGGCAATTTGCTTTCTATTCTCTTTCTGTTAAACTCCCAGCCCTGCAAATGCATCCACGGGGTCAGCCCTAAACTGTATTAATATCTGAGAGGATTTGCTGACTTGTGGGGTTGCCTGGCAAGTTTTGGTAGCAGGATGATAGCCTAGTGTTGTGCTTGGGAGCTTTGCAAATCCTTGTCACTGCTGTTTGCTTGCTGTACTGTCACATCCAGGCCACTGGGGTTAAATGTGCCAGGTTACAGTATTTTTTGTCAGTGCTCCAGGTTAGCATGCAACCATCTCATGGATATTTCTCTGCAAAAGAGTATGTTCTGTACCAAGACTTTACCATTTCTATCCTGTATATATATTCCTATTGTGTTGTGTTTATATACTAATTTTCAAAAATGTAGTACTGCTCAGACTACTTTGGCTTGTTTTTCCCATGTAGATTGGCAGATTGGTTATTGGACAGAATGGGATCTTATCCACACCTGCTGTTTCATGTATCATCCGAAAGATCAAAGCCGCTGGTGGAATTGTCCTAACAGCTAGCCACAGTCCTGGGGGACCTGGAGGAGAATTTGGAGTCAAGTTTGAAGTTTCCAATGGAGGTATGATTTTTTTAAAAAAAAGACACTACATTGCATCTTGGTATCCTGGAAATGGCTTGTGAGGATGATTAGCTGTCTGTAATTATGTGGTTTTTATTTACTCTCTTAAAACTGTGAAGGATGTAGGCATCTCTTTTCCTTTAAATAATATGAGTGTACTTGTGTACATGGGTCTGAAAAATAAGCATTAAGTGTTCATTGAAGCCTTTGGAGTAGCTGTAAGATTTCTATAAATAACTTGCTGTCTGGTTTTTGCAGTCATTTATGTAGGCATCCAGATTACTGTAACGATTCTGATCCTTTTATAAAGATGCCTATGAGGGCGTTCTGTTTTCTTCATATTTCTGTGTTGCTCATGTTGGCATTTACTTTAAAGCGTGTAATTTCAGAAGTACTGTAAGCAGTGTGACTCATTGTCTTGTGTGGAAGAAAGCACACGAGAAACTTCTTATGTTTACCCAGGAAGTAACTTATCCAGGTAGGGAGTTGTACCATTTTACCACTGCAATTCCAACAATGAATGAGGGAATTTTTGTGTATAGATAAAGTCTTGTTTTCCGAAATTGACATCTAACACATTATGTTGTTACGGGTTCTAATTTACCTGTATATGTTATAGGTTCTGTATGGTTTACATTACAGATTTGTGTACACTTATATAACATTATGTGAGGTTGCTGACACCTTGTATATCTCACACATGTAGAGTGCTTCCCATCTGAAAAAAAAAATGAACTGAAAGTGCTTAAATAATGTTTCTTTCCCTATTTTGAAGGTGGGAGAACTTGAGATGGGGGGCTTTCTCCCTTCTCTCTTGTCTAATTGAAAAATATGCAGGGTTAAATGAGTGTGATTTTATAAACAGAATAGGCTTGAATCCCAGAGGGATTACAGGGACTATGTCAGGTCAGCCAGTAGGAAAGCCAGGGTCACAGCACACATATACCAGAGCTGAACCATTAGATGAATTAGCACTCTATGAACTTTAAAACACCACGTGCATCTAAAATCTGCTTGATAAATGGGTAACAGTTGGAGTCTAGTGTGCTTTGCCTTAAAGAGAATTCAATAAGACTAGTAAGCTTTATGTATGAAACAGTCCTCAAACACACGTCACAAGGTTTAATTATTTATGTTAATCAGCTGGGCCATAATGAAAAGTAGTTGGTTTAAGTTCCAGCTGAGAAAATGTGGGTTAAGTATTAGGCAAGGTGTTTGAACTTGAAGACAGTGTTTAAGCACAGCAACAAGCTCCTAGGAAAGGTTATTGTTACTCTATGTTCTTGCTCAGTCTATTTTGCAGATCCACGTCAAGCAGAAGTGGCTTGTCTCTGTAGCTGTAGAAGACAATGTAGAGTGACCTGTGGGATCTCCTTAGGTGGAAATATCAGTAGACAATACATCCATCTATCAAGGAAGATCTGTAGCTAATGACATCCTCACCCTTTGGATGGGTTTGGATTAGATAAGTAATATTCAATTTTGGAAGCTAAATGAATGGAGACAAGTAAGAAGTCATTTTGGAAGCTAAATGAAGAGTTTAGTGGCTGGTTTTTATTGTAGTGATTTGGGCCATCTGGTGCACTGCATCTGAGATGGAAGACACCACTTTACATGGCAATGCACTGCATATAGCAGCATTGCAAGACAAATGGAAAGTTCGTACTGAAAAAGCCTTCAAAGACATTTAGGATGAGGAGAGAGAACACAACAGAGGGAATAAAACATATAATTTTTAGAGTAGAAGTGTAGCTTTAATATAAGCTGTGCAGGGTCAGATAAGCCGGAAAGGGACTTACTGCAATTCATACTCAGTTGCAGCTCGGACTCAACCTTTTCACTGCATATGGCATAGTTCATCTAGTAATTTTCACATCAGACTGGCAGCTTTAATTTATTTGACAGTAAATCTTTGAAAATAAAGCCATCTTTCAGGCTGTAGCAGTCAAAGTAACTCAAAAGATGTGTTTTCTGTTTCTGAATGACATAACCAATCCAGGTCGTAATTGCTAATTGTTAAGCAATTAAGGCATTTTGAATTCCAACAAAGATAAGTTTCATTCAGGTAGTGGAGGAAATCTGTAACACAGCACCACTGTTAAATGGGTAAGATTTCTAAAAACGGTATTTTTTTCTAATGAGATAATGCGGAACACCAAGCTATCTGATCTTCACAGGTGTGCATTTGCAGAAAGTCTATGAAACACCAGAATGTGCTGCCGAAGAGCAGGCTTTCCTTTGATAGCTATGTTGAGATTCCTTGCAGAGTGAAAAAAGGCAGTCCTTGACCAATAAGCCCAAACAAATAGGACTGTGGTTACCTCATCTTTCTTGCCCCTGGATAACTTACTCTATGTCAATCAAAATGTTGTGAGTAATGCAGTGTATTTCCATGTTTTATTTTTTTGAAAAATGTTTTAAACCTGTGTTGTAGGGAAAGAACAGACTTTATTTACTGCAGTACTTTGTTTTTTTTATTCCATAGTAACTCAAATATATTCAGAAAAATGTTTGCTATAGCACTCATTTTTAAAATAGGAAATCTTCATTTAAAAGAAATGACCCATCACATTATTTTCTGTTATAGGACCTGCTCCAGATATAGTTTCAGAAAAAATCTATCAAATCAGCAAAACCTTGGAGGAATATGCAATTTGTCCTGATCTCAGAGTGGATTTATCACGCCTAGGAAGACAAGAATTTGATCTGGAGAACAAATTCAAACCTTTCCGAGGTATCCATGTGTGCTTTTACTCATGCTAAATCCATTGAGTGTAAATATTAGTATTACTGCAGAATTATAATGGGTAATTATATAAGCAGAACTTCAGTTCTTCGAGATACCTTACTAAAAGTTACCAAGATAAGAGACTGTAAAGAATCATAAAATGGTTTGTGGTGGAAAGTACCTTCAGAATCATCTTGTTCCAGCTGTGCTGTCATGGGCTGGGAGACCTTTCATTAGACCAGGTTGCTCAGAGTCCCATCCAACCTTGCCTTGAACACGTCCAGGTATGGGGCGTCCATCAGCTTCTTTGGGCAACCTCTTCAAGTACATCACAACCCTCACAGTAAAGAATTTTTTCCTAAAGTCTAATCTAAATCCCTTCTCCTCCACTTTAAAACCCTTCCCCCTTGTCATAACATGGTTTGCCAGTTTCAAAATTCTCAGCTGCCTTTTCGGTACTGGAAGGCAGCGGTAAGTCTCTTCAGAACCTCTCCATGCTGAACAATCCCAGATCTCTCAGCCTGTCCTCTTAGGAGTGGTTCTCCATCCCTCTGATCATCTTTGTGGCACTCCCTTGGGCTTGCTCCAACAGCTCCATGTCTTTCTGGTACTGAGAACCCCAGAGCTGATGCAGCCCTGCAGGTGGGGTCTCAGCAGAGCAGAGCAGAGGGCCAGAATCCCCTCCCTGCCCTGCTGCCCACCCTGCTCTGGATGCAGCCCAGGACACGTGTGGCTCTCTGGGCTGTGGGTCATGCCCAGCTTTTCATTCCCAAGAGCCCTCAAGTCCTTCTCTGCAGGGCTGCTCTTGGTGAGTTCTTCTCCCAGTCTGTGCCTGTGTCTGGAACTGCCCTGACCCAGGTGCAGCGCTTGCTGCTTGGACTTGTGCAATCTCAGGAGATTCTCACAAATCCACTTCTCAAGCTTGTTCCTTTCCTTCTTCTGTTATGTCAGCTGCACCGCTCAGCTTTGTCATCTGCAAACCTGCTGAAGGATCACTCAGTGTCACTGCTGATGTCATTGGTGAAGTTATTGAAGGGTAGTGACTAGTCCCAAGACCAAGAGCCTTGAGGGAACTCGCTCCTCACTGGTCTCCACCTGGACATAGAGTCATTGACCACAACAATCTGGCTGTGTCCACCCAGCAAACTGCTTTTCCATTGAATAGTCCATCCATCAGATCAGATGTCATCAGATGTCTCTGCAATTCAGAGATATTGGATGTGATGCCATGTGGTACAGTGTCAAAAACCTTTAAGAAGGCTAGATAGATGACGCTGGTCTATCATATATCATCTGAAAGATCAAAGCAGCTGCTGGAAGTATTCTAACAGCTAGCCACAGTCCCAGGAAACCTGGAGGAGGGATTGCAGTGAAGTTTGAGGTTGCCAATGGGGGTAGAGTTTGGGGTTTTTTTAATAAAGCAAAAGGTCTCATCAAGAGACTCCCCATGTCAGGTGGCAAACCACAGAGCCCTATGTTGATCTGCTCCTTGATTTTCACCCACAGGGTCTCAGTGTGTTTATGGCTGTTTATCAGAGGCAGCTCTTGACAATCTGACCCTTCTTTAACATTGAGCACAACACCTCCCACCCCTCCTGTCTGTCTGAAAAGACCCAGCCTGTCTCTTCTGAAAGGCTTGCAGCCCTCAGCTGCAGTGCTCCAGTCATGAACCTCATGTCCCATGTTTCTGGGATTGCAGTTAGGTTGTAGTTTTCTAAATGCACCATGGTTTCCAGCTCCTTTTGCTTGTCTCCAATGCTGTGTGCATAGGTAAGTGTTATGTTTGTTTTGCATTTCAGGACTCTGAGTTACAGACTTTTAAGTGCATTTGGCCTCCTCTTTCAGCCAAATATCTTTGCTAAATGTATGCTTGCTAGTAGTTAAACACAAAACACAAACTTTTTGGTCTAGGAATGGCTTCCTTATTGAAGACTAATTGATAAAAGAGTAAGTGAGACTCTCAGTTTATTAATTTTTGTTCACACTGTGTGAAAAGTTATGGGATTTCTAAATCAAGCGACTCCAAAAGTAAAGGGATTGCTTAAGCACGTCTTTAATTTTAGACATAGTGAATACTTTTATGCTTACAATTGATTTAAAATTATTTAACAAAGCTGTTTTCTTGAAGGAGTCAAAAACAAATGTAGGGGTCCTGATAAGTATTTCAAAATTAGTGTATATTTCATATATTTCAAATACTGTAAAACTCTATGCAGCCTCAAGAACTTTCTGCTTTCCTGATGCCCTAAAATTAAAGCCATTTTGTTTTTCACTCAAACTTCAAATTTTGAGACAATTTACATTTTGAGAAATAAAATTTTTCATTTAAAAAAAGTCTTTAAATTTGGATTTCACTGGGGTATTTTATTTTATTGTAAAGAACATGTTTGGCTTTTTTAGGCAAACAAAAAGAGACACTCCTCTCCCCCAAATATGTATAAAAGTGCATACAAATTTTTGCAGGTTTTCTGTATGTTTTTCTAAGAAAAAAAAATCATTTTCCAATCACATCTTCTAAGAATACATCAACCTGAGATAGTAGAGCTATCAGGGAACTCTACTGAAGCAATGCAATTGGCTTATAAGTGCATGAAAAAATACAGTTTACACAGATTTCAGTGCAGATTGAAGGTGCAGAAAGAATGAAAATAATTGAAAAATTAATTCAAGATACTCTCTTATGTATTTGAAACTTCTGCTTTTTTGTCAATTGTATGAACTAACTTCTGTGAATCAAGGCTACAAGAATCCAACCCTCTGTGAATCAAGAGGTGCTGGAACAATGGAGGTTGGGTTTGGCCGGAGTTAAAATAATTTCTAGACTTTAATCCTTCATGTGCTTTATATTCACATGTGTGAATATAAATATTCATGTATTGAATGTAAATTCATATATTTACATTCATGTAAATATATGAATTTATATATAAAGCTTCACCAGAGTTGCCACATTTGTTCAATTGTGTAAAGCTTAGGGCTTACTAAAATGCTGTTAGGAACGGGGCATAGAAGACCAATAATATAGTCCTGGTAAGTGTTTAAAACTTTCAGCATATAGCACAGAATTGACTCTTTTTCAAGTAGGTTTCACAGATAATTTTTCAGCCTTGAGAACCTTTTTTTTGTTTCTTCAAGCATATTGTCACAATCTATTATAAGTGTTTTTCTCAGGCTCAAAAAATGTCTCTCATTTTCATGTTACTCTAAAGAAGAGCATTAGTGTGAGGTCAGTGTTTCTGTGCAAAATTGGATGAGATTCTAAGTAATAATTTAACTTACAAGTAAGATATTTCAAGATACTAATTTAACCAGATGAAAAGACATTTGTATTACATATGCTTTTAAATTTAATCAGGAAAAGTAATTAACTCCAAGATGACTGAGAAGCATGGCTTTTGACAGTTGTTTGGTTGCTACTTTCATTATGACAGACTTATTTTCATTAATTCATTTTTGTTTAATGTTTTACATCCAAAAGAACTAGAAAAACTGTAGTGCTCTCCTTTTAAGAATTTAAATTTCAAGTTATCAAGAACTTAGCAAAAACACCGATGAGCGTTTGCTTTCCTAAATCAATGAGATCTACAATGCAAAAGTATAGTTTGTTATCCACCTACAACAAACTGAACACAGGTATTCCTGGTACCAGAAGTTAGAAAATAGATTGCATGTCTCTCTTGAAGGAATCATGCAGATAGATACTTCTGTCAGGTAGAAGTTGAGTGGTGTCAACTTGCCGTGAACATCCTTTTCCTCTGAAAATAAACCTATTTAGCTTGCAAAGTTTTTCAGTGGCTTAATGAATGATCTATTAAGAGTTTACTTTGATGTAAGGTACACTCGTGAATGTCTTCAGTGAAATAGGAGCTGTCAACTTACATTATCTCTAGAGTCTGTTGGCAGGCAAAACTGTTGATCTTTTCAAGGCTTAAAGCAAGGCTTAAAGCTTGATAATAGCCACACTGAAGGCAGAGGGAGCCTTAGACTCTTCCTCTTTTCAAAGCAAAGCTGTGTGATGTGGGATTGTGTGGCCTGATTTTAGTTCTGTTGGGTGGAAGAGATCTGGAAGAAATAACTTCACTTGGGTGAACTGTAGTCACTTTTTTGGTGTGATTTTTCTAGTGGAAATTGTGGATTCCGTGGAAATCTACCTCAATCTCCTTCGAAGTATTTTTGACTTCAATGCCATCAGAAATTTGCTGACTGGACCCAATCAGATTAAAATAAGGATTGATGCCATGAATGGAGGTATGGACTTAAGTACTATTGGGACAGAATTTCAGTAGGTACACTGAAATAACTTCCCAATATAAGTTGTACACTGCAGTGGTTTCCCAATAACATACAGCATATAAATGTTGGACTTTTATGTAGTAGAAGCTAAGGGTAATAAGGAAGGATTTGAACCTTATACTAACAACAAAGGCAGGCTTAGTTACGGGTTATATTTCTTACCAGGCAAAGAGATTTATCTTACTTGATAAATAAGTAAGGACATATGTGTCCAATAAAAGTTTTCTTTCTGCATTGGAAGCAAGCAGGGCGAGGTAATCTTGCCGTGACAGGGTGATGAAGTGTACTGTAGTGTCCAGTGACTGAAGAGGTTACAAGGCAGTCTCTACTAAGAAGAAATTATAAATGGTATAAAACTAGTAAAGTCTGAATAAATAAATTAAAGAGTTAGCTCAGACCTCTGTCTCACTAATGTTAAAAGTGAGCAAATTTCAGAGTACTGTGGATAAGTTGTAAGTGTCATAGAAGACAGCAAAGGGATCAATGATGTACTGATATTAAAAAATTATAAGCTGTATCACTTGGGGAAACACAAACCAGGATAAGATCTATTTTAGGCTACATTATGAATATATAAATAAGGATTGCTGCAGATAATGAGTTGAAGGATAGGAGTGTGAGTAAGACTGTTCAGCATTATTTTATGGAAAACAGATTATGTCAAGCGAACCAGGTTTCATTCTTTGTAATGGGATTACAAAAACAGACCCATAAAAGGAGCTGGACAGACTTAGAAAACTTCTGTAAAGCATTTTATCTAGTACAGTGTGATAGCTCTGAACACGCAGTTTTGCCAGACTGTGTCAAAAAGGCAGATGCTGTCCTTTAGTAGTGCAGAGGGAGCAGTGAGGAAGGCACTGCCCCTTGTCGTGTACTATACTGGAGAGATGTTACTTAAATACCTTGGAGCTCTCATGTTCAGAAGTTTTACATGTTGTCAAAAAGATGCATAATCTGTTTAGGGTTAGAAAAACTGATGCATCACAAACATTTTAAAGGACTTAGCTTGTTTACTTTATTTGCAAGGTGGCAGAGAATTGGCTTTATGACCTTGCATTTTGGTGGAGAGATGGGTATCAACAATTTAAAGAACATGTAGATTAAGTGTATATAAGTGGAATGTATTTTTATAGCTGTACATGCTGGTAGTTTAACATTGGCAGAAAAAAGAGTAATTTGATAGGCGTCCACTTTAGATAACAATCTGAATCATGGTATAGTTTATGGAATTAACATCTACATTTTCATGAAAAGAGGTTTCACTCACACAGTTTTACCTCAGGTCTCTGCTGCTCCAATTAGCAAGATTTAGGAGTATGGTAGGAGAAAGACAGAGCAGTCACCCATGCATTTTTTACCTCTGAGTGACCTGTTCACACCTGCATCAGGGATGCAGAGTGCTCAGGTAGTGACCTTTCAGTCACCAAATGCAGGTAATAATTATGGTATGTAACAGCATGAGGTTTTAGTTGGTCATATCTTTAACAAAACAAAGAAGTATTTTGGAGTTAGTTTCGAGACAATTTTAGTTTATTCTCTGCATGGTAGCAACTAAAATGTAGTAAAATTCTTTAGTGGACAAATCTATTGCAATTTTCACATGAATTGGAATCTTAAGGTAAGTGTATTTCCCATAGGTATTCACCTAGTGTTAACTTTCCTTGCTATTATGTGTTATTTAAACACATAGAATGGTGGGTTTTTATTATTTATTTTAGTGAGAAAAACTCCTTTATGTGTATGATAATTTCTTTACTTAATAATCTGTAAAAAAACCTCTGTGTCTTTCACCATTTTGATTTTCATGTAAATAGACTATTTTCGTACTGATTAGTTGTTTTCTTTAAGGACAATCACATATTCCTCTGTGAAATAATAGTTTGGGGGTTGTTGCAAGGACAGATGCATAGAATTGCTGAAATTATATTTTGTATGCAATGTCCACAGTGCTGTGAAAAATCTGAATGTCAAGCATATGCTTTTGTGACTGCATGGCAGATTTCTGTTTTCACAGTTATGGGACCCTATGTGAGAAGAATCTTGTGTGATGAATTGGGAGCTCCTGCAAATTCTGCCGTCAACTGTATTCCACTGGAGGATTTTGGTGGACAGCCTCCTGATCCAAATTTAACATATGCAACTGCCTTGCTGGAGGCTATGAAAGGTGGCGAGTATGGATTTGGAGCAGCTTTTGATGCTGATGGAGTAAGTATTTAGATCTGTCCTGAGGTTCCACCGTAGTTGTTAATTTGTCTGGGGTCAGATATGGGATGTGTAAGTATAATTTATCTGGTTTTCAGTAACCCATTGAAGCTGAAAGTGGTATTACTTTCAGGTACAGATGGTAACATTTGCAACCCATAAATCAGACACATATGTTGTAGTTTTTCTCTGCAGATGACTGAAAATCAAGCAGAATTTGAAGGCAGGATGAGAATTATTTAAGTATCAGGCTGGTTTTGTCTTGTGCTGGTGTAACATTTTTTTCCTTGGTTAGGAGCACGCAGCAAATAGATTATACAGACTTGTCACAGTAAACAGGAATAACATTAGGTCCTTTTTGGTTAGCATCATGAATTAAGGGCTTTTTAGCTAAACAAAGCACTGAGTCATAACCTCTGCTTATTCTAATTTTTTAATGTTGCATTGTCACCATAATAAAAAGCATTGTATTACAAAAGAACTTTCTGCCCTGACAAGGTGGGAGAAAGATTAAAAGGTCCTGAAGAACAAAAGCTGTTTTCTATTCTCAGTAAACACAAAACACTCTCCTACTCCCATAATAGTGTGTGCCATTGGCAAAAAGATTCTCCTACAGAAGCATTCTCTTGGCAGAAACAGAGCTGCTGAAGTGACACGTAGAAGGCAGACGCTGGAAGTTGATCTGGAGCTTTGATTTGCAAGGCAGGAGGGAGTGATGGTGTGGTAGTGAGACTATAAACATGCCAGGATGATTCCAGTAAATTTTTCTGCCCAGAGAGGTATGTGAATTACCCAAAGGCTGCCTTTTTTCTCTCTACCTCCAGTGGATCTAGGAAAAAAAATTAAGTGTCCTCAATACATGGAATTTAGGATGCTATTTTAAATTTGTTTTCTTCTCTAGGACCGCTACATGATCCTTGGCCAAAATGGTTTCTTTGTTAATGCATCAGATTCGCTGGCTATAATTGCTGCCCATCTGTCTTGCATTCCCTACTTTTGTCAGACGGGTGTCCGAGGATTTGGCAGGAGCATGCCTACCAGCACAGCTCTGGACAAGTAAGATGAAATATTTATTTGTATCACCTTGTCATTACATTAGTTATCTCCACTTTTTATTACATAGAAATTCCAAAATTGTGAAGTCTTTTGATAAGAGCTTCAAATTTTCCCCATATTTATGTGCTTTATTTTTTAAACTGGTTTTGACAAGATTTTGGTTGTCAAAACCTAGACTAATTTTTCCTGTTTTTACTTGCATTAAAAGAATTTAATTCAGTTTGGAGAGGAAGTAAATTGGTAAATCTCATGTACCAATATTTCACTGTATTCTCCCATAAAATTTTATTTTTCTTTATTAGTAAATAATGGTTTACAGCCTAATCTGGCAGACCTTTTTATGAAAGTTGTGGAATTTTAAAAAAGATGAAGTAATAATTCAATACAAAAAATCCAAACCCTCCTTAGACTGAGGAAATATGAGCATCTTGTGTTAGCAGCTGAATTTTGAAAAAGTTTCATCCAGGCCTGAGTTTACTGTAAATATCAAGACAAGATGGTTTCTTTTATTGCATTAATATATTCTGTTTGGAAAAGCTTTGGCTAAATCAATTGTGTCTCAATTCATCTGGCTGCATAGCTTTACTATGACAAGAGTGATCTGCTGCTTCCCTTAAATGTGTCTAATCAGGAAATAGTAATTTTAAAGCAAAAGGTAGGTTGTATGGAAAGGTTGATTGCTGTATCTACTGTTTGCCTATTCAGGAAGTTTTGAGGTGTTACTAAATTCAGAGCTTGCAGCTTCCTCTAATGATTGACAGAGTCTTTGGGGATATGTTCCTTACTTGTGGGTAGATAGTCTAGTTTAAGGAAATACTGTTAGGTCAGTGTTTGGTGTGTTTTGTTTATTCTGTTCAGCAGTCAAAAAATCTCCTTATTGTTATATGGAAATACGATATAAGTAGAATTCATTTTGTATGTAAACACCATATCTGCATTTCTGTAAGAGCTGAAGAAACAATGACATTTAAACATGTTTTTCTGTCTGCTTTCCATAAAGTTTGATAAATATGTCAGAAAGCATGAACTCATGTCCCCGTCAATGCTCTGTGACCGTTTGAATTATGTTCTTTGCAATGTTTACTTGACCTTCTGGCACAAAGATTGTTTCATGGTGATTACTGCCTTATTTAGTTTCGTGGAGCTAAGCCTGATTATTAAATAAAACTGAGCAACTAATAATGATGGAAGGACTTAAGTATTTTCCCTTCCATTCTTACAAATATTTATTGTTATGAAGTTTTTAGTCTGTGTCCAGGACACTTAATTTATTTATTTTTTTATTTTGTTTTGTGGTTCTCCTTGTTTTCTTGAAGACTTAGGAGTTCCATGTTGTCATGTAGTTCAGTGTAGACCGTGCAGTTTTCACAGAGATCATGTGGTTCCAAAGCCCCTGCCATGGGCAGGGATGCCTTCTGCTGGTTGTGCAGCTCAGGCAGTGTGGCTGGAGCACTGCAGCTGGTAAGGACTGAGGCAAAGCTGCCACTGACTTCCTCAGCCTTCTCCATGTCCTCAGTAACCAGGTCTGTTTCTTTCTGGAAAGAGTCCACATTTTCCTAGTCTTCCTTTAATCACCAGTGTACCTATAGAAACTATTCTTGTTGCTTTTAACATCCCTGGCCGGATTTAATTCTATCAGGGCTTTAGTTTTCCTAGCATTATCTCCAGCTACTTGGACAATTAATCTGTATTCCTCACAGACTACCTGCCCCTGCTTCTACCCTCTCTAGGCTTTCTTCTTGTGTTTAAGTTTGTCCAGGAACAACTTGGTAACTCACACAGGCTTCCTGGTGTTTTCGCATTACTTCCTCTTCATTGGGATGCATCTCTGTCAAGCCTGTAGGAGGTGATCCTTGAATGTTTTCCAGCTTTCTTAGGCCCTTCTTTCCTCCTGGGCTTTGTCCCATGGCACTCTATCGAGCAGATCCTTGAAGAGACCAAAGCCTGCTCTTCTGAAGTCCAGGCCAGTGGGCTTGCTGTGTGCTCTCCTCTCTGCCCTGAGGATCTTGCATTCCACCATTTCATGGTCAGTGCACTTCCCATTCCACACCAACTCCTTGTTGTGGTGAGATCATTAGGATGTCTCCTTGTGAGCTCCCCTGTCACTTGGAGGAAAAAAAAATAAATTCATCCATGCACTCTAGGAACTCCTGGATTGCCAATGCCCTGCTGTGTTGTCAGTTCAACAGATACCAGGGTGATTGAAAGCCCCCATGAGCACCAGGGCCTGTGAAGGTGAGGCTGCTCCTGTCTGTTTGTAGAGGCCTTTGTCCATTTGGTCTGCCTGGTCAGGTGGCCTGTGGCAGACCCTCAGGCTGTAATGTCTGCAGTCACTGCTCTCCCTTTAATCCTGTCCCCTAAGCTCTCAGTAGGTCCTTATCTGTCCCTGGGTGGGTGGGTGTGGGCTGCCTGCGTGGATTAGAACAGTCTAAGAATATCACACACGCCTGGAACTTCCTTGGAGGTCACTGAGCTTTGGCCTGCTTGGTAATAAGCGTGGCTTTCCTCTGGGAGAACTGGATCAATTCCTGCCCACTTGGCTTCTATCTTCTGAGGTCACAGAGATCTTTCCTGAAGTCTATGCTAGACAGCAAATGAAAACTACCTCTTTGTATGGTGTGTCCATATTGTGTGGCCACAGTTTAGCCTGGAACTGGAACTTTTCCTTAGCTCTATTAAAGAAAAACAAATTATGCACAATAACTTAGGGATTTAGAAAGTCTGTTCCTTTTCCACTTGTGTGCATGATGTGTTGCTTAAGACTTTTTCAAAGGGCATTATTAAACTTAAAAAGAAGGAAGCAATAATCTAAAAGACTCTAAATGTCGCTTGGAAATATGGCATTAACAAATGGAGCAGTGAATTACAAGAGAATTCACTCAAAATACTTAACCAGTGTTGCTTGTATTTGCTTGAAGTGACTGCTGGAATATACTGGTATGGACTATAGGGAGAGGATAACACTTTACAGGAAACATCTGCTTTAATATGCTCCAACATCAACAGGATTGTGGCAGCACGTCTCCAGACTTCAATTCTCTGGCAATATGTACTCACAGGCTGGTATTCTTTTTGTTTTGGGAACCTGTATTCCCTGTTCAAAAAACTATTCTTGTTTCATATCCTTGTATTCTGATTTATCTGATGCCTGCATAACAGGAAAGGAAATTAAATACTGAGATGTTAGCTAACAGTGTACAAAATGAGAATCACAAGGGTGAATAAAAATTGTTTCTGCAGGAAATACGAAGTTGGGTGTGTGTATAAAAAGCAGTCAAGATGGTACTAGAGAAAAAGGTTTCTGAGAGAATACGGTATTCTTAGACTAGCATCTGATAAGTTGTTTCTACGGCAAGGTTCTTTCAACAGCATGTAAGTGCTTTCATTACACTTGGCCTGGGCAAAGCTAAGCACCTTACTGTGCTGGACCCTGCCACTTTACATCTGGGAGCCTGTCTCTTAATGCAACTTCCACACATCAGTGTTCTGTCTGCTGATTGTCTTTGTTGTCTGATCATCTAGAGACAGCTTCTGAGGGGGGCTGTGGTGACAATAAGTGTTTTGGGTTGTTTACCTCCTGTTGACATGGAGGGCAGAGATGCTATGAGCTCTAACCAATCTGCCTTAAGGAGACTGCCCCTGATAGCAAGTAACGTTGTGGTTTAGAGTGTGGTCCATTTTGTCTGAAGCAGACCAAGAAGCTTTGCTTATGTCATAGAAACATTTAGGTTGGAAAATACCAATAAAATCATGAAGTCCAACCCTCTCTCCCTCCTTCTTGTTCTTACATCTTTAATTTCTTCTTTCTCTAAACACTGCCTTTATTTTCATCTATCTTTGTGCTCTCTCTTACCTTTCACATTTCCATGTTTTCCCCTGTTCCTCTTATCCCACTTCCTTCCCATTCAGTGTCTCCTCTTGTTCTTCAAATATGTACCTCAGGCCACAACACACCACATCCCACTTGTGCCTTCGTCATTATATGCTTGAATTCTTAAAATGCAAATCCTGCATGGATTTTTTGTCTGTATTTTCTTGTGCATTTCTTCTATGTTGTCAGTAATCTGAAAAATTATGTGCCAGAAGCAGTATAGGTACTTTCTATTTCTTTTTCACTGCATGGACACCATTTACTATTGAGTTTGAAGGATTTTTTCAACATAAAGGCTTCTCCAAGTCATAAATATGTCTTTCTGCATGGTTCATACTGCCTTCACTTTGTGACTGTGCTTTGTTCAAGTTATGCCAGCCATAACCTTCCTCGTTTTATCTTTCTTCAGCATGATAATTCAGTCTCACTCCCTCTTTTCTGAAATAGGCTCGCTGTGAATTTTTTAAGACACCTCTGTCAAACTTAGTGCATGTCACATATAAGCAGTTTTTAAATTAGATAAAGCAGAAGGACAATTTGTGTTCTGGAATGCTGCAGAAGGACAACTGCATAAAACCTTCATGAATGTAATTTAACATGTTTGAAGTGTAATGTAAAGTTCGGGACCACTGTGATTGGAAAGGTGTTTAGGATTTGTAACTTCTAGAGTATCATTGTGATATTAAAAATGTCCATATAAATCCTTTGTATATTTGTATATATAGTAAAACAATAGAGTTTTTTCTGTAACAGCTTTCAAATATGTTCTACAGCTAAATTTTTTTTTACACAGATATGACATGTTTGAGAAGATTTGTGGAGGAAAAACCAGCTGTCATTACAAGGCACTGATTTTCTTTCTTTAGCTGTGTCTCTTGGTTTGATTTCTACAATGTGCTTGTAATCTAGCTGCTATCCTTTTGTCATTGAATGTTTTTTAAGCAGTGGAGGTGATTTATCATTGCAAACATTTTCAAAGATATCCTTAGGGAGTTGTCTTGGTCTTTATGGGTTTTTTGATGGTGGATTTGTTATGCTTTACTATAGTGTTGCATATTTGACTGTTGCAAACCCACCATATGCTTGACTATCCAGTGTTTCATTATCCTAGCTCACACTGGTCCAAACATGCTGTAGTCATGACAGGCTACATTTTAAATGTGTATGGGGTAAATGTTTATTCTCAACACTTTACAGGACAATGGCAGTTGCATACTCAAATGCTTTTTCAGTGAAATATAAAAATGAGCATATGATCTATTGCATATTCTTGACATTTGCAGGAGGGAATGAATCTTGTGTTTTTCAGTGGCTGCTCGTGAAGAAAAGGACAGAAAACATGTTGGTGTCCCGTCCTGTGAAATATCAGTAGAATACTGATATGGCAATCCCATGGCTTTTACTTGGCACACAACTTAGCTTTAGGGTCTGAGAGGGATTCCATGGCCAGTTCTGGGCCTGAAGGCAGCTGTTCCCTGTTGGTAATGGCAGGCTGCAGAGCAGCCTGACACAACACACAGCTCTTACTTTTTCACAAAGGTAGCTGGATTCTGGCCTGTGCATGGACTGGACTGCTATAGCTGCTTAGCTTAAAATGAGCAGGTTCATTGGTTGTGCAATGTGAAGCTTGCAGGACTGAATTCATAAAGGTGATTTGAAAGCTTTCTTCATGTAAGAGAAAATATGAGTTGAAAACTATGCAGTGCTCTGTTTCCAGCTTAATCTTTGGCTGAGAGTGAAGTCAGTTTGTCAGCCAGACTTAGAGAGATAAAGATTTGGTGCTTGGTGAGAAATAAATATGTTTTGTAACCTTGATTGACTTCTATTTAGAAGTATGTGTATTTGTAGTTCTCACAAACAAACAGACTTTTGTCTAAGCTTAATGTGCTGTATTTGAAAAACTACCTGAGAAAAAGAAATGTTTTGCAAAATGCCTGGAGCAAGACTTGTAGTGTGCAATAGATTGATGGCAGGTAACACAAAGTCACAGATTCTTAGTGCCCCATGTCTAATATCTCAGAAAGTACACAGCTATGAATAAACAGCAGGAATTCCTACAAATCTCCTGGTAAAAAGTCCAAAAGTGTTTTAATTAAAACCATCTGAGGAATTTTGCATCCAGTCAGTTACAGATTTTGTGACTACTTAAAAGTTAAAGACCCCTTTTCTTTCAGGTTTTATGCAGTCTTATTATATGCTTCAACTTAGAAAGGCTCTTTGGTATATCAGCATGTCTGAACATGTTTTGTTTTGCCCAGGCTGGAAAGCACAGCTGGTGTCAACCCAAGAGCAGCCTCTCCCATCAAAGGATTTTAATGTCAATGGTTGACCTTCATGGAGAATGCTTCCTGCTGATTTAAAAGAAAATTTCTCTGGCTCAGAATTTCAAAACAGTGTGTTTAAAATTCTACTTCTAGGGTGTATTAAAGTATAATCTTCTTAGGTTGTTTAGAAATTAAGGGGACAGTAAATTGTTGTTTACATCCTCTGTGTTTTGAAGGTCACTGTGAGACTGGCAGAGCCAGGGAACTTAAAATTCTTTGAAGAAGATTGAGAGTCCTGTTAGATCAGATCTTATTTTAAGTAATAATCAATTGAATTATTGTATTGATTTTGAAGGAGAAGAAATATTGTCTCCGGTTTCCTTTTGTGGGGGAAATGAAAGAGGTGGAAAATCTTTCCAACATCAATTCTTTGATTCTGTAGTAACTGTCTATACCTATGGCATACTATACTTTCTTCTTCTTTCTGTATTTTTTCTATGAGCACTGTCATGTACTTGTCTACTTTTTTCGTTTCCCTTCCCAGACAAGTCCTACAACCAAAAAGAGCACTTATTAATTTTCAGTCTTTAAAATATACAGAACAGTTTGCGAGAGAGCAAAGGAAAACTAGTGTGAGCTTGGCAATTCCAATCTAAATGGTATCATTAGGGAGCTACTAGAATAAATAGTATCTAACCAAACCAATTGCCTGGCTGATAAAATGAAGGAATCTGTTGATGGTGTTAAGATAGTAGATGTCATTTACTGCCATTTTAGCAGTCCCATTTTATTTCTGTACCCAGGGACTTTATGTTTCAATGGATGGAGAGCTAGGTTGGTAAAAGTCTGGTTTGATGCTCAGACTCACAGGCAATTGGTTAATTAACTGGTAAAAAGTGGGGTACTGCAGAGGTCTGTTCTGTGACCTGTCCACATATTTGTCAGTGGTCTGAAGGGGGAAATGGAGGACACTCAAACCCAGTTTGTAGATGACACCAAATTGTGTGGTGCCTGTTGATCTGCTGGAGAGCAGAGCCAGCAGTCATGGTATTATCAAGGTTGGAAGAGACCTACAAGAGCATCCAGTCCAACCACTCACCTGGCACTGCCTGCCACTGTTGCCCCTAAACCACTAAACCCATCTCCAGATCTAGATGCCTCTTGAACATACACAGGGATATTGACTCCACCACTTCCATGGGCAACCTATTTCAGTGCCTGACCACTATAACAGTGAGAATTTTTTTTCTAGTATCTAATCTGAATATCCCCTTTCTAGCTTAAGGCCATTTCCTTTGTCCTCTCACTGTAGCCACAGTAGAAGAGACCAACCCCCACCAAATAACAGCCTCTTTGCAGAGAAATTGTAGAGAGTTTCCCCTGAGACTCCTTTTCTATAGACTAAACAAATGTAGATGCCTCGGAAATTCCTTATATTACATGTTTACTAGATCTTACTAGATCCTTCATGAACCTTGTTGCCCTTCTCTGGACATGTTCCAGAACCTCAAAGTCCTTTTTGAAGTGAATGACCCAAAAATTGACATAGTACGCAGCTACAGCCTCACCAGGAGTAATACAGGAGGATGATGGCTGCCCTGGCCCTGCAGGCCACACTGTTCTTGATACAGTCAGGGGAACCCGGACGACTGGCAGGAGTGGATGGCAAAGACCTAATGAAATTCAGCAATGACAAACCATGCCCTCAGAAAGGCAGAGTGCAGCAGAGGAACTGAGCAGCAGCTCTGCAGAGACAGGCCAGCATCCTGGGGGATATTTGTCTGAGAAGCTGTGTGCTCTGGAATCAGAAGAGGCCAGTGACATCCTGGGCCATATGAATAAGATATTGGTGCAAAGGGTGGAGAAAGTTATTATTTCCTTCTTATCATGTGTGAAACCACTCCCAGATTTTGCTTTTTGTTTGGTTTGAGGTCCTCACTATAGGAAAAACATCAGTAAAGTGGAGTGAGTTCAGCATAGGATCACCAGCACACATGGGGGCTGGAGCACAGGCCCTGAGAGGAGAGGCTGGGAGCTCTGTTCAGCCTGCAGAAGGATGGCTTCTCTGGTGGGACCTAACAACAGCCGCCCATACCTACAGAGAGTGCCTGTTGAGAGCCACTGCCTGGAGCCAGGCACTTCCCAGCTGTGCATGGTGGAAGGACAGGGGGCAAAGAAATTTGAAAGAAGCAAGTTTTGTGTTCAGGATGTTGGACTAGAGACATTCTATGGTCACTTCCAATCTAAGTTATAATACTGTGTCCTTATAAGGAGACCTTTGCGGGAAAGCCCTTACACCACCAAGACTGTTGAGCCTTCCTGCACCTTTGCACTCTTGTAGTTACTATGTAGCAGCAAGGTAGTTTATAGAAAAAAATTATGTTGTCTTATATTATGTTTTTTTAATTTTCTTCAAAATCAAGGAATTGTCAATCTAGAGAAACGGCATTGTTTCTGTCCTGATCATTTTCCGAGCTATCCTGCTGTCTCTGAATGAGAGGGTGGAAGTAGTATTATAGTACTCAGGAGGTGAAGAAGCAGCTAGGGAGGCAATCAGTAACTTCTGATATGTACCTAAAGCCATTCTTTCTCTGTTGTTCAGATAATTCAGGGTACTGGTAATCCAATTCGAATGGCAGCAATACAGAGTTTTGTAACACACGTAGTGGATATATTCACGTCTGGTTTTCATCTTCATCAATGAGCATAGGCACAGTGAACCAGCTGAAAGCCAGGAAAGGCTAATGAATATAAGATGTGTACTCCTGAGTTAGTGGAGGGTATTTTGCCTGTGCTTAGTTCATAGGATTATTGCATATCCTGAAAGAGACCCTGGGTCTGGCCAGTCTTTAGTTATGACATTATTGAGGTTCACCTCACTAAGTATCTGCAGAAGAATATAAAGGATTACACCTCTTTATTACACCTTACAATTCATCATGCCATTTTTCTTCTCTGGTATAATAAAATCTTCCTGAAAGTTCTTGTAGAATTAGAAAACTTACAAAGCATTTCTCCTTGCCTTCTTAGACCTTTGTATTGCTGAAAAACCCATGGGTTCTGTATGCAGCAGTGACTGTGCAGGACTTGGGACTAGAACAGAAAAGGTACCTGTTTAAGGGTGGAGAGGTGAGAAGGCTTTAAGTGTTGTTTTGAACTTGTTCATGCTTTGGGATTTTGCTTGTTTTTCTGTAGGTTGTGTTCATTACCTGGCTGATATTTCATTGTTGCACTAAACACGAAGCTTTTCCTTAATGAGATGAGGTCCACTACTAAAATTCATTTGTGTCATTTTATGCTTGGGTGTTTCTTATATTCTTAGGTATGTTTCATTTTCCAGGGACCGGCTTGCTTTAATCAGCCTTTTTGTTTGTTTCTGTTATTTCCATGCATTAAGAAGATTTCCTGTCTTACTCAGGAAACCATTAACAAGTCAGGCTGTTAACACAGCATACTACAGCCTAGCAATGACAGCTGGTTTTTTGTATTTATATTCAAATAAACCCCACCTTTGCTCGCAGCGTTTAGCTCATCACAGGCTATGCTATTGGGAATAGGGCAGAGACAGGCTGTCTAATATTGAGTCAGTTGTTGCCATAAAAGAAATGGACAGGTCTTTTCTAGAACAAGGCATAATCTTCCTGCTGCTTAGCCATGGCAGAATTTGAAGGCTAAAATAAACTCAGAACTTTATTTGTTGTGTAAAAGTTCACAGAATGCTAGAAGTCATCATATCTGATCACTGTGCATTCTCTTTGTCCTGCTGATGAGGAGTTAACTTACTCTATAGGCACATGAGTGCTGAAATAATAAAGAAAAGTGGTTCTTGTATCTTAGCCAGGAAGGGCATGAATAACCCTAGGGATTACTGCAGTACATCTGGAGAGCACGGCTGCATGCTTTCCAGCTGGTTGGACTTTTCTTCCTTACTACTGTGAGCTCTGCAATCAAACCTCATTCTCTGTGGATATGTAGTACATATGTGTGCAATTTGTCACTGGAACAGGCTTTTCAGGGAAGTGGTTGCAGCACCAAGTTTGTCAGAGTTCAAGGAGCGTCTGCACAATGATCTCAGTCATATGGTTAATTGTTAGGTCATCGTGTGAGGGGCAGGGAGTTGGACTTGGTGATCCTTATGGGTCCTTTCCAACTTGAGACAGTTTATGATTCTGATTTCACCTCAAAAGGACTCTGAGCACTGTGCCAGCTGGTTTTATTACGTGAAAGACAAAATTCTGTTGGGGTATGTTGCTGCCAAAGCACATCTCTCTCTCACAGAAGTGTGTGTATTTGCTAGTTGTCTGTCGCAAAGCAGCTTTTGTCTCTTGCTTTATCCTTACTTCTGGCCCAGCCATAGCTGAATACTGTATATATCAACAGCTGTTTCTAATCATTCTATTGGAGCTTGTGTGAAAAGGACAATGAGGTTTTCATAAGGCATGGCGTCACAGGCACACTGTCCTGAAGGCTATACTTCTTTTGGGAGTTGACTCTTGAAACATTTGCAAAAGAGGGTAAGAAGTTATGCATTTTGGATCTGAAGCTCAAACTGATGACTAAAGCAACATGAGACAGCATTTGGTGTGGAACATCATGATGAATACACCTGTTAACATCCCACACACTCAGGAAAACAACCCCCTAATAAGAAAGAGTTACACAGACTTGTACAGTACATTTGTAACCAAGAGAAACAGTTAGAAACAACATTAGTTGCTCCAATACATTTTGTTGGAAGTTATCAGACTTGTAAGTTTTGAGTTTGTGGAAAGGTCCATTTCAAAGGCAATTATGGCATTTTCACAAACTTGTGTGTTATACATGGAGGGGTTTGTAACTTATGTTAAAGAGAAGATATGTTGCCCATATATATTGTTTGCAACTGTAATGCATAAATAGTTTTTTTATTCTGACTGGTTTGACTGGAAAACCAGTGAGAATTTTTGTTTTCATCACTTTTATCAATTGTGTAATTTGTCTGAGTTTATGAGAAGTATAGCTTTGCTTTTGATGGAAATTACTATAGTTTCACTGTCCAAATAGCATTTATTAGCACTAGTGCAACATCATGAGGTTGCCAGAATATTACAGAGTGAACTAAGCCATAGTCTGTAAATTTACTTAAAAGATTGTTATTTTTGTTTATTTCATTTGGTACAATGGCTCTGAGGTGTAGTATGTGTAGTTATGGATGGTTTGACTGACTTGCAGAATCTTTCTTTGATTCCAGAGAGGAATAATATAGATAGAGCAAATGTCTCCATAAAGTTACTGCTGAATTGTATTAGAAAATTAGCTTAGTCAGAGCTCTACTTGTAAATTGTAGAATTAAGTTCTTTAGGATATGCTCCTGACTGGCTGATCACTCAGTGTGATCCAGTGGAGTCTGCTGGGCTGTTTTAACTCTGCAATCATCCAGTGTTGTATTTTTTCTCAGTATCTTTCCTCCCAAGTGCAAATTGATTTCTTAGAGAGGATGGAACATGATGGGACTGTAAGGATAGCTCCTTTGTTGGCCAGTCAGCACTGGTTGTCAGCCCTTGGGCACTGGTCCACACCAGCTGGGAGGTCTTGAAGTTTCCAGAATCAAGAGCTAATTCTACACCTCTCCTAGATAACTGAATATTGAGTAAATTGTTCTTCATAAACACAAGAAATTGTTGTCTAAAATCAAATTATGTGGTCAAAATCAAATCAAAAAATGTGGTCTCAGGAACACTGCTGTGTATAGATTTCTAAGAGTACTTTCTGTAGTTCAAATGAATCAACTCCCTGTCAGGTACAACTAAAGATCTGTTTGCTTTTTTTGATCAAATCTCTGCACAAATAAAGTTTGTTTTTCTCCTCCATCATTTAGAAATGCTTAAGATGATTGATTCATTCTTGCTTTTGCCAATTAGAGAATTTTACTGACATCATTACCAGTCTGTGAGCTGTATGCTCCTTGTCCAGTGTCAATCTGACTTTGCTGCTTTGCAGAAATTGTCTTTGTGGTGGGTATCACTCAGCCAGCAAAATTAGAGAGTTAATCAAGGTTCTTGTAGCTCACTGAAATTCAGACTGTCCTGCTGAATTTACTGTAATGATACTGAACTGCAGCTTGAATTAACCCATCAGACCCTTCCATTTCTATCTTTACAGTCGCCATTAAACGTAGGATATATCAAGGCCCACATGTCATATTTTATAGATATTTCTTTTTTTTTTTTTTTAATCAGATCAGTCAATTCTTTGTTTCAATGGAAAGAGTTGTGGAAGTCTGGCAGTAACTTTTCTAGAAATTCTTCAAATGAATAATTCAGAACATTAAAATTTGTTACTAATGAATGGATGAGAATCTTGGCAATGCTTTAGCCAAGCATTAGCTACGAGTATTTCCGTACCTGAGGCAAAATGGGCAAGGAGTCCACTGTGTTTCTCCTGTGCCTGTTGCTCATCCCCCAGAGCTGTTCTACATGTTCCTTATTTAGTTACTATCTTTAAATCTTTTAAATGTTACCCTGTGAGTCGGGAGTGCTGGAAGGTGACCCCAAGTTAGTGGAATGTATATGGGCAGAGTCTCAGTGAAGGAAATTAATTTCTTAACATTCAGTAGCCGTTTATTCTAGGAGGTTTCCTTTCCTTGTGTGGATCTGACAAATTGGCCTTCCTCCTGCAGGCTTTGAAGTCCCTCTCAGCTACAATTAACCTAATAGTGGTGACTGATACTTGGTCAAGCTAATTGGTTTGATGGACTTTAAGTGGAATGCTAGAGTTTTTCCTCTAGAAAATAGAATTGTCCTATTGGTACTTCTGCTTAAAGGCAAGGGAGGAGTCTGCAGGGGCTAGGCAGGGGGAACCTTTGCAATCTGTAGTCTCAGCACAGATAAACCTCTCAGCTAGGTGTAGTTAAATACAGAATCATTTGGCTTCTTTACACAGTGTGCTGACAGCATCCTGTTTTTCTCTGTAGATTAAAAATTATTATGAGAAATCAGAAGCAAGAGGACGAACACTTGAATTTTGTACTTTGAAATTGCTTCTTCCCTCCTTTTTAAACAATAACCCTTCCAACTTATTTTTATTTATACACAGACCTGTTCATCTTGGCATAATTTTTTTTCCCTCTTCCCAGGGAGTGGTATTTCTGTCTGTAAGGTACTGAATTTGTTAACAGATTTCTTGGAAACAGCTCTTACAGTCCACATAGCTAGTGTTGCTTTATAATAAAAGAGCAAAATGTCAACTATTTTGCTTTACTGAGTATTAAACACTCAGTAAAGCAAAATAGTTGACATTTTCCTCTTGGTACCAGTTTAATTACAGGTAATTAAGCACATTTACTTTTGGACTCACGAGAACCCCTAAAGATTTGAAGGGAAATAAGAAATCCTTTTGTAGAAGTTTATTTTAAAAAATAAATGGATGGAGAATAGGAAAAAAGAAGGTCTGTATGAAAGTACTGGGGGTTTTATTACTTATTTGTTTTTTATTTTCATCCATTTATTATTTACTAATTTCTTTCTAGCACTGAACCCTTGTATAAAACACTTGTTGTTCTGTAAAGGAGAAACTGAAGCTGTGCTGTGCCTGAGTCAGCATCCCCCAGCACAAACCTCCTAGATTGCATCTCTTCATAAATCTCAGTGTGGGTGGCATGCTGTAGCTGGGCCAGAAGGACATAGGATATGGAAAGGGAAGAGTACTGAAGAACACAACTCAGAAGATGGGGTTGCATGTCCACAGACAGTACTGTAGTGTGAAATCATGTAAAGCTTGTGAACATTCTGAACACTGCTGCGGTTAAGGAAGGTAACAGATTCATCAAACCCTGAATTACGCATTCTTCATGCAGTGAGGTGTTTTTATGGAAGCCTGGGTAAGCCTGTATGTCACATGGTATCTATGCAGGGCAGTGCAGCCGATATTCTGTAGAGTCCCACTGCCTGTTTGTTTGTGCCTACAAAGCACCAAACCTGGCCTGTGAAGGGGATTAGCCAACCGGCACACAGTGCCACTCTGATGGGCCAGACTGCTTCCTGCTTAACAGATCATTCCTTCACTCTGAGCTTACAGGTACCTGCACCATGCTCTGTTGGTCACTGTGGCATTTTTTATTCACTTTCAAAGGTGCCTAAAGTGGGTGAGTATGCAGCTGGGCTTAAATCAATAGTCCTCCCACAAAAAGTTTTGGCTATGAACTTTGTAGACCTGCCCCTGAGAATGCAGCACACTTTTTTCTAGTCTCCTTTCTTGTTTATTCTCATCTTGCCATGTCTGTGTTTTCCTGCTCACACAGCAGAAAAGAACACTATTATAAATACCGTACTTAAAATAAACGCTTGCTCTTTGCAAACTCAGATACAGATACTCAGTCCAGATACAGGCATTCATGTTGACAGTCGGAGTTAGTTCTAAACACAGTGGATTCGTTCTGAATTTTATCACTCAGTGGAAGGGAAAGAAGAGATCAGTGTTGGTAGTGTGATAAGTTCAAAAGGCTATTAATAGTTTGGAAAAATAATTTTAAAATGTACTTATTCCTAGTGAAAGGTAACTAAGAGTAATTTCTAGCAGTTAAAAGTTAATTCACTGATTTAATTGTTTGTAATGAGAGCACAAATATTTCCTTTGAAATTAAGCGTTTGCGTTATGATTAAATAAACTTCTCTTTAAAAAAAGCAGGAATGTTGGGTTTTCTCTTGACCTAACAATGTATTTAATACAGGTGAACTAGCAACTCTACTCATAGGAAACTCTGAGTTGGTATTTATTCAATGAAATTTTATTATTATTGTACCAAAGGCTATTGTCTAGGAGTTGCGTCCATTTCTGATTCCTTTTGGAAGATCTGCTCCATGCTAAAATCTCTGCTGTGATTTTTATTAGAAGCTGACAGAATAGGTTTAGATTGTGATTTTTTTTTGTTTTCTGGAGACTGCAAGGAATTGTTTGTTTTGTAGTTTGACCTACCCTGCTTTCATGCTGACAGGAGTATCCATACCATTATAGTCTTACTGAGCAGAAGCAGATGCCGCAGACTTATTGGCTGGTTTCATGTCTGAAGTGAGTGGCTTCTTATAAAATCCATGGTAGGATTTTTAAGGCTGAATTTCCTCAAAACGAGGGATAGCTCTCAGTTTCTATATGTACAAACATCAGTTAAATGGAATTAAACATTCAGCTCTTCAGAGAACTGTTTTCTCTTACGGAGTCTCATTGTTAGAACTCTGCATTATTATCCACATTTCAGAGAGGTACTGACAAGCCAAAGTGGTACTTAAGGCCTTAAAACCTAGGCCTGCATATGAGGACTCCACCAATGTAACTTCCTAAAAGTGATTTAACTTCCAGAAAGCAGATTCTTTAATGGCTCATAGTGCTTCCAAATTTGGGATGGTAACAGTCTCACTACAACATGTGTGTAACTTGAATTCATGTGATAGTTTTAACCCTGGCAGTAATTTCATACCTTGGTCACTGCAACAATAACCTATTTGCAGCCCTGCAATTGTAGGGTGATAAATCCCAGCTTGTGTGCTATCTGCTTCATGTATTTTTTAAAGGTGCATTTACCATTCTGTTCACCAGTGAGTTCTGCATCAGTGACAGTTCACTCCATCACATATTAGTGAGACTAGGCTAGAGTATAGTGTCAGTAAAAAGTATCCTTGCACCTCCTGCCCTTAGTGGACAGGGTTATCACATTAGCTTTGAAGGCAAAGGCAGACTCAGCAAGGAGCTGTGCTGGCTATTTTTACTTTGACCACTTAACTCCCTGAGGAGTAAGGAAGAGGCAGTGGCTTTCTGCAGTCCTTTCTCAGAGGTTTGATTAGATCTGTGCTGCAGTTCTTTACTGCTTATGGATGCATTTCAGTTCTGCAGTGCTCCCCTGGCTCTGCATGCAGTTAGGCAAATGACTTTACTTTTACCCTTTGGGATATAATCAGAAAGTTGCCTGTGAGGATTGGTTTTCCATTATTTTGTAAAGTGTCTCAAGTACTTTCAAGAGTGCTGTCTTTTTTGTGTGTTGCGCAAGGTGCTTGTAACATTTGGCTTGAGGTGCTGCAGAACTTTTATAGGAAAACTTTATGGTGTGAAATACCATCTGTTCACAGCATGATCTACAAGTGGCAACAAGGAATATGACTGACTGCCAGGCCTCACTGTGGGTATTGGGGGCCTGAGTCCTGGGATAATTGCTTTAATCATCCTTGTGATGGCCCAAGTCTGCTCCTAAGGAAGACAGATGAAGTCCAGTGAACTTCAAGGGGCCAAAGGGAGATAGTAAGTTTTAAATGTGTTTGCTTTAGAGGTTTAAAGCCAAGTGTCTGACTTTCCACACAATATTCCTTGTGTATGGTGGTGATTGTGCTGAACAGGAGTTCCATGTAGCCCAGTTGCTGGTATTACAAGACACGAGGCAGGTAGATTGTACTAATGGATTTATTAGCTAAACTGAGCAGAGAAGCATTACTGGGCCTGGACTAGTGCTAGTGATGAGCTCATTAGAGTGGTTAAGGTCAGAGACTGACTGGAATGTAGTGACCATGCCTGGGTTGAGTTCATGATCCCAAGGAACATGGGCCTGGCAAGGAATATAGACTGGATGCTGAATTTTAGAAAAGCAAACTTCCAGTTGTTTAAATAATTAGTGTATGTAATCCCCTGGGAAATTGTCCTTAAAGATAGAAGAGCAGACCATACCTGGCAACTCTTTGAGCTCAAGTGTTTAGAAAATCAAAGAGAGAGGGACAGAAACTGGTATGACTGAGCAAGAATCTGCTTCTCAAACTGAAGAATAAGAAGAAAGTACATAGACAATGGAAGCAGGACAGGTGATCTGGGAAGAGTACAGAGATAGGGATTAGATGTGTAAGGATGGGTCAGGAAGACTAAGGCACAGATGGAATGGGACTTGGCAAGGGATGTAAAGAATACCAATAAAGAATTCTGTAAGTACATAGCTTGGAAAAGAAGGGCCGAAAATAAAGGCCATGGTAAATGAGAACGAAGAATGGTGAAAACAGAAATGGAAAAGTCTGAGGTACTCAATGAATTCTTTGCCTCAGTCTTCACTGGCAGTCAGGCTTTCCACATCTCTCAAGTATCTGAACCTCCAGCTGGGGGCTGAGGGAGTCAAGTTCATATCACTGGCAGTGAAGAGTGGGTATGAAACCACTTGATGAAGCTAAATAGGCCCAAGCCTGATGAGATACACTGAAGGTTCCTGAGGGAATTGGATGATATTCTTGCCAAGACATTCTCCATCATATTTGAAGAGTTATGTTGGTCAGGCAAAGTCCCTGGAGACTAGAAAAAGGAAAACATCAGTCCTGTTTTTAAAAAGGAGAGAAAGGAAAACTGGAAACCACAGACTGGTGATCTCACCACTGTGCCTGGGAAGATCATGGGGAAGATCCTCATGGAAACAGTGTTAAGGCGCATGCAAGACAAGGAGGTGATCCAAGGCAGCCAGCACGGCTTTACTAAGGACAAATTGTGCCTGACCAGCCTGATGGCCCTGTATGGTGGAGTGGCTGACAAGGTAAGACTGACAGATGTCATATAGCTAAGTTTGTGTTATGCCACTGACATGGTCCCACATGGCATCATAAAGAGGGGTGGCTAGCAGGGTCAGGGAGGGGATTCTGCTGTTGTGAGATCCCACTTGCAGTGCTGCATCCAGTTCTGGGGTCCTCAGCATGAGAAAGGTGTGGACCTGTTGTCACAGGTCCAAAAGAGGACCATGAGGGTGATCAGAAGTCAGAAGCACCTCTCCTGTGAGGACAGGCTGAGAGACTTGGGATTGTTTAGCCTGTAGAAGAGAAGGTTCTGGGGAGACCTTGGGGGAGGCTTTCTGTACCTAAAGAGGGCTTATGACAAGATGGAGAACAGCTTTCCATCTGCACACGTAGTGATAGGACAGGGGGGAATGTTTTCAAATTGAATATGAGAGATTTACATTAGAAATTAGGAAACATTCTTCACTGTGAGGGTAGGGAGGCACTGAAACAGGTTGCCTAGAGAAGTTGTGGACAGCCCATCCCTGGAAGTGCCCAAGGCCAGGTTGGATGGGGCTATGAGCAATGTGATGTAGTGGGTAGCATCCTTACCTGTCGCATCTAGTTCCACCCTTACCATGGAACTAGATGATCTTCAAGGTCACTTGCAATCCAACTCATCCTATGATTCTGTGACTTTGTGATTCTATGACTTTGCCTTTCTGCTAGAGCAGTTTTTAGCTTTTGCTGTTGAAAGATTTCAAAAACAAAGAAAGGCCAATGTGAGACTGAGAGGCAGGAGAAAATACTGAAACAGTTTATTGGCACAACTTATGTTACATAAATGCCAGGAGGCTCCATTGATAGAAAGGTAATTCACCTAGTACTGTTAGATATATTGATGATTTCTGCAATTATCAGCAATCCATTACTTAGGACTATTGTCAGCCCAAAAAAATCCACCTGAAGTTGCCAGTTTTCAAGACAGAAGGTATCCCTGAACACTAGAGCTTGGTTCAGCATACCTTTATTCCACCTGTATTAAGTACTTTACTTAAAACATTGCAGGGGTTGGGAGGAAGGAAAACAACAAAAAAAATTCCTAACTTATTTAGATGCTTCATAGTTAAACTGTCTCCAGATGCTTTTTCTGTATTGATTTATTTTATAGGATTGTTCTCTGTGAGATGTAGCATAGTAGAAAGCAAAAAGTAAGGGAACTTGTCTATTTTTTTCTCTGCCACAGTGTCCTGACAGCCTCTCTGCCAGACATGACAGCTTGCATCTTATCTTAGTGATGTCCTGGTTATCTGTGTTGTGTGTGAGGACTTAGCATTCCACTGCTTTTTGCTTAAGAAATTAAAGACTGGGAAGGAGTAACACTGTAATACTTGACCATATAAGGGAGGTGACTGTTTTAGTTCTGCTCCGTGCACAATATGCAGTTGAAGCCTTTTAAGGGAAGGTGGCGCAGACAGAGTGAAAACATCCAGAAGCAGAACATCTATTTCATGTTATAGTTGGTGCCAGTGCTCCTGCTGTCATGGCTACTACTGTGAATTTCTCACGGTCTATTGCAGTTGCATAAGTAAAAAGTGAAGACTTAGAGATGGGACTAAAGCAAAAGTTACAATCATTTGGTTCATGACTCCTGCATCCTGAAAAATAGTAAGAACAAAGAGAGAACTGACCAAAGGTGAGATTAATTAGACTTCAGAAGTTGAAAAATGAAGTAGCAAAGAGCTTTCCAACAGTGGAAAGAAGAGACCAAAAGGAGAGCAAGTGGAAATACCATGCAGTGAGAATGGGATGGGACCCAGTGGTCTAAAAGAATGAAACCATTAAGTTTTGGGTCTGGTTGCAAGTACACTTGAAACAAATTCTGTAGTATATGGTTAGAAAACAGCCAACCCAGTATCTTTATTAAAAGGATAGCAAAATTGATGCAGGCAAACAGAAATTACTTGTGTTGACCTCAGAAATGTCCAGAGTATTGGAAAAAAAGTCCAAGCAACTCAGGCAGTAAAATATCAAATACAAAGGTTTGTAGGTTAAGGTTAGACTGTGTGTGAAGACTTATTTTCAGCTAGAGAAATTTTCTTCTTGATAAATCAGATGCAGGTCCCTTATTAAGATATGTTTAATTCTTTGCATGAAGCAAAACTACAGAAGTGGAAAGAAAAACAGTGTCTGTTTCAGTTCAGTTTCAGTCAAATAACAGTCTTGTCTTTGAAATAAAATATGCTTCACACCTAAAATCAAATTAGGCTTTTATCAGCTGGAGATTAGATTACAAAGACTACTTCAGTGGCTAAGTAGAGATTTAGAAGACATAGTGAGAAACCTTTTCCTTCTATAGCCATAGTAACTCTGAAAGAAACCATTACAGAGGTTTGTTCTCTTTTGGAGTGCTGCTACAACACACTACCCTTCAGTGGCCCACATCTGTCCCACAAATTCCTTCAATTCCTGATTGTTAGTGCCTGTCAGTGCTTAGCCTTCTGCAGAGGAAGACGTGCTGAAGGATCGTCTCTGAATTATCTACCTTAGTGCTGGCACCACAGAGAGGAGCAGGATTGAAAATCAGCGTATCCATGGAACACCAGTCAGTGTTTTGAAGCCTGTTCATCCAGGTGCCTATTAGCATCTTTCACATGTCAGCTGATACCTACAGGTGTGGAAGATGAGAAACAAGAACACGTATAGCTGCTTCTCTAGTGTTTCTTTCATTAATACCTATTTCTTCCTCCAAGTTCAGACTCCAGAATGAAGGTGGTGCTGCAGTTTACCCTAGACAGCATTTCACCTACAATACAAATCTCTAGCCAGTCTCTTACATCTTTATAAGTTCATGAGACCTGTCAAAGAAAGCCCTTCCCCCAGTGTTGTGACCTTTATCTTTGTGGTGAACAGGCATCACAACTTTGGCAGGATGATTCTGTCTGATTGACTGGTCTATTCTTGGAAGTTGTAAGAGTTTCACTGGCCAAGAAACTCAGCTTGCTGCAGGCTGTTGTTTTTGAATGATTTATATTCATCAGGATGTTTTTGTGGCATTGTAGTGATTAGGTTAGAGAAAACTTCCCTCTGACTCTTGTTAATGTGAATCAGGGTCATTCTTCAGGTATCACAGGTGTTTTGCTAGTGCAAAACCACGATGTCTGGGAGATGCCATCAAGGACCACTTGGTTTTATGAGTCTATCTGTGAAAAATAGTCAGTTGTGTCTACTGAAAAATTGAAAGAAAGTTATCACAAGGATTTTTAACACTTTTAAATAAAAAACCATGTGTTTGAAAAATGAAAATCTTTTTTACATAGTTTAGCAGGCTAATATTTTTGGAATTCCAAGGAAAGTAATCTGGGCTATCAAGAGTCCTGTACCTTATGTTTTCCTAGTTAGGTGGCATGTAGATGGCTATGTAAGGAAGTGTAAGGAAGAAGACCTGGGATAGTCAGATGTGAAGCTGTAGAATAAGTAGTCCAGTTGCCTGGTAAAGTTTTGCGCATTAGTCTGTTAGGTCTTTCAGGGGTAATGTTAGAACTAGCTGTTAATTTTTTTTTTCTTGTCAGGAATTTTTAAAAAATTCTAATCTTTATTAGAAGACTATAATTATGTTCATTATTACCTTTATTATGAGCTGGCCAGCTCATGATTTAGTGAGTGGTCATGCCTTACTGTGTAGTTCAAGAATTGGTTTCACATTTCTGTGTTGGTACTAACCTCTCCAATAATTCTGTTTTCTAGAGATGAAATAACTCAAACTGATTGTCAGCATTGCATTGTATACATTCTTCTTATCTTTGAAAATAAAGTGGGCAGTCAGTATAGGTAGCGTGGGACTAGCTCTTCAAAATAAAAAATTACAGTGCAACTGTGAAACAGTAAGAGGGTAAATTTAACAATGGAACTGTACAATAATTTATATTCCTATTTTCACTCATTTTGTTATCTCCTCATTTAAAAGCATCTGCTCCTACTTTTTGTAAATTCACAAAGTATAATTATAAATATTGTGTAATTGCAAAAAGTGCAGTCCACTCTTCTTTGATTTAACTTTTTTCTCCTTAGTTAGTGTTTCAGCATCTTGGGAATATAAATGCTGTTAGTTCTGAAATGGGCAGACTAATTAAGGTTATTCTAAGGCTATAACTAGGGTTACCTTACAGTTTGGTTCTAAATGTAAATACTCTGTTTCCTAGTCTAGCAAGGGGTAATTACTGCCAAACACAGAAGAAATTTTACTGTATACTCTCATTGATGTAGTCAGCACTTACACTAAAGGAAGGCAAGCAAGTGTAGTGTTTGAAGGCAGTCCCATTAAATGTACAAGATGACAAGAACCAGAATGTCCATGGTTTGTTGTCTTCTTTCAACATAGTTTATACTCATGGAACATATAAACACAGGTATATCAACTGTGTGGTTAGACATAAATAGAATGTCTTTACTTCAAATAGGCTAGGGAAATGAGCCTATTTATAGGGCATATTTTCCCCCAGTTTTTATTTTTAATTGCTCTGGAAGTATATTTTATCCATTAAATCAGGCCTTTTAACAGCCAGTACCTACAACATGAAAGCTCAGAGCTTGAGGTATCACCCTTACAGGTGCACTGCTGTATCAGTCTCTTGTTGATGATGCATTATACATACCTAAGGATATATAAAATTTACTGTGTTATCTGGACTTCTTCAAGATAAATACCACTTGTAGTACCAGTTCCAAGACTCACTTCCTGAGAGGAGTATCCTCTCTCATCAAGAGAGCTCATACAGACAAAACTCTTTACATTAACTTGACTTTACATTTCTAACTCCCCAAATTTGGGGATCTAGTGTAAGTATACAGAAAGAAGAGAAACTTAAAAAGCTGTACATACGTAATCTTGGTTGAACTGTCCTGTGAGGGTGCAGTTCTAAAAACATTGCAAAATGTAATTAATGGACCTATGATTTGTTGAAGATAAAAATCCTTACCATGACTTATCAGCAGTTCTTGCAGAATTGCAAGTTCCTGAAACCCTTATCCTAAGCATTTATTTGCCTAGCATCTATCAAGCCTGTCAGGAAGCCATATGCTCCATTAAACAGTGCTGCAAATGTTCAGTTCAGCAGAACACAGAAAATTATTTTCAAATTTGATCCACAGGGATTCTATCAGTCTCAACTGGAACTTCTTTAAGAAAATATCTGGCTTCTTGTTGTATCAATGATTGAAAGCTCTGATTTAGGAATTTTGTCTATATTAAAAAGCAGATTGGTAAATACAGACTGAAAAAAATATTGGAAAAATGAGGATTTTTTTTTAAATTTTTCTCTCCTGAATACCCAGTCATATTTTTAGTTTAGAAAGATGTAGATGTGGGAGCATTAAAAATCCCTCCCCTTTCCCACATCTAATCGCTGTTTTCCCTGGCTTTGAAGATCTAGTAGTTTCACCGTCACATATTAGTTTCCTTCCTCTGAGGGTGTTTTCCTGTATTTTGTGTGATTATGTGTTTGATCTAATGCAGCATATTATTTCTCAGAATCCGCAGCTTTGAGAATTTTTCCAACTTTCTGTGGGAACCCACCCCTCATGTTTTCTGGGGTGATTTTTCACCTTGAATGTCTATAGGCTGCATAAAGGCACATTCTGCATTTGTTGAGACTTCCAGTGATGAGTCTTTATTTCAGAAAAATGTCAGTAAGGAAGAAGTATGCTTGATTTTCAGTGTACTTCTATTTACTTACTTAGTTGAATTATTAAGAGCCAGAAACAACAAGAAAAAAGAAGGTGCATGGAACAATCTGTAACATTCCTACTACAAACTAATCGTACTATGAACTCTGTGCAAAGTGAGCCCACATGCCAACAGAAACAACATTAGTACCTAGAACTCTTTGAAAACAGCTACAGCCTCTTGAAGCTTTTAGTGCTGGTCAGGGTAAGTCCATCCTAGGCTATTTGTTCCCCAGCTAGAGGAATGTAGAAAAATAAATGGGAAAGGATTTCCTTCTCCAAAAACTGTACTAGGATATGGGAACATTTCTGCAAGCAAACATATTTCAGCTGTGTTGTTAGGCTACCTTAAGAGAATTGGTTTTGCACTGCCAGCATGTTAGGTATTGCCTTCTGGTTTAATGTTTTCTCTTTTTTTGGCAGTACAGTCCTGTTTTCAGCCTGAAGTTATTGTCACACAGAGATTAAATTCTTTCTTGTTCTTGACTTTTTGAACAGCCAGACAGATACCTGTTCAGTTTTGCCCTGTGAAACCTCCCTTTATGGAACAATATTTCTAAGGGTTAATAATATATGCAGTGCTGTATAAACACGAGAAGGTACATACTCACCCCTACCTCTAAACTAGAGATATGAAATCTGAGTTGAGGATTAAAAGTTTTGGTAATACCCTTTTTTTCATGTACATTTTTGTCTCTTTTCAAATAAATATCAGCAATTCTTACTCCATCTCGTTTAAAAATTACTGATTTTAGATGTAATATGAGCACCTAGAATGGATATTCTTACATAAAAGAAAGGTTGATTTGGAGATTACATTACAGTGCAGGCTAACAGTGTAAAAAATTTCAGAGAGAATACTTAAGGGCTGAACTGTAGTGCCATCACTTTTGGTGATGAATGGAACTAAATCTGGTTAGTGGCTGGTCACCCATAGTGTTCCCCAGGGCTCGGTACTGGTGCTGGTCCTGTTTAACATCTTTGTCAATCATTTGGATGAGAGGGTATAATTCAGCTCAGTCATTTCACAAGCATCGCCATCAGTCCAGAGTGCTGATCTGCTAGAGGGCAGGAAGGCTCTGCAGAGGGATCTGGACAGGCTGGAGCATGGGCTGAGCCCAGTGGTGTGAGGCTCAACAAGGCCCAGTGCTGGGCCCTGCCCTTGGGTCACAGCAACCCCAGGCAGTGCCACAGGCTGGGGCAGAGTGGCTGCAAAGCTGCCACAGGAAAAGGCCCTGGGGGTGCTGGTGACAGCAGCTGAGCGTGAGCCAGCAGTGCCCAGATGGCCAAGAAGGCCAATGGCATCCTGGCCTGTGCCAGCAATGGTGTGGCCAGCAGGAGCAGGGCAGGGATTGTCCCCCTGTACTTGGATAATGATATTGAGGTGCTGGAGTGTGTCCAGAGAAGGGCAGTGAAGCTGGTGAGTCTGGAGCACAAGTCCTGTGAGGAACAGCTGAGGGAGCTGAAGTTTTTAACCTGGAGAAAAGGGGAGGCCTTATCACTCTGTAATTGCCTGCAAGGAGGTTGTAACCAGGTGGAGGTCAATCTCTTCTGCCATGTATCAAGTGAAAGGGCAAGAGGAAATGGTCTTAAGTTCTGCAAGGGGAGGTTCAGATTCAATATTAGAAGGATTTTTCATTGAAGGAGTGGCTAGACATTGTAATAAATTGGCCGTGGAAATGGCGGAGTAACTCTCTGAAGTATTCAGGAGCTATCTGGATGTGGCACCTGGGGTGATTATGGTGGAGCTAGGTTGATGTTTGGACTAGATGATCTTGAAGGTCTCTTACAACCTTGACGATTCTGTGATTCTCTCATTTAGATATACTTATGTACCAGGTTTTGAAGGGGTCAGTGCTGGCATATTTTGACAGTTTATCCCATCTACTTTATGCACTTAATGTGAGACAGAGAGATGTGCCATCAGAAAACAGGTGTTTTTTTGACCAGAAGGGTGATTGCTTTCACCTTGACACTTTTAGACAGATTGTGTTGTGTTGAATCCATCTTTGATTAATTGGCTTTGCTTTGGTTTGACTGCAGTTAAAATTAAGTAAACTCTCTTACTTCAAGAAGTATTGTTAGGTATGATAGTTGAAGCAATCGTAAGGTCACTGGTAGTTGGTCAGATTGCTTCACTGTATCTCAGTTCTTACTTTCCATGTTATAAAATAGCTGGTTCTGAAAACCCTGGGCACACAATGAAAACCAGAAAATATAACTAGAAAGAAGACTGATAATACTCATTTTGTGTAAATCCCCATCTTGAGACTTAGAGTTCTTTGGAATTGTTGGTAGGGTTTTCTTTCTTTCTTGTTTTTTAGTCCACGCAAGGGTTTTTTCATTCAGGAATATTTACCAGTTAACAATCTGGGGAAAAGAATGCTTATCCAACTTACAAGGTGGTTAATTTTGGTTCTTGAAAACACTGGCACATCACACAGATAGTGAGAGGGTTTCTTGTATTACATGATAGGAGACAGGGAGAATAAGTTGAGATTCAGGTTGAGACTAGGAAAGGTTTTTAAAGAACATACTGAAACATTCCTGTATTTTCTTGTCTTTGAAGACATTACAAGAAGTAAAAGTATCTTTCAAGCATTTTGTTATTTGACTATCTGTATTTTGTAAAGGAGGATGCTTCAACATGATATTTTATCTTCCATTAAGATATTAGTGCAGCAAAACTGTCCATCCTTAGATTAGCTGTTTCTTGGTCAGTAAGAAGGGAAAGATACTGGTAAAGCCTATGGAACTGAGGTCCTACATTTTCCAAAATAATACACGTAATGTATAAACATACTTGGGTTTTGGCTGAAGTTAGATGCTGAGACAAGGATCAGTATTGAATGGTAGTGTTGATCTGTTCTTGGTTTTGGTTTTTATTTTTCTACTTCTACTCCTGCTGTCAGGAGTAGAATATTCCTCAACTGACCTCAGATCATATGTAAAAAAAAGCATGATCTTAATCATGTGATGTTTTATTGTATGTTTCCCAGAGTGGCAAAAGTAATGAAGGTTCCTGTGTATGAGACACCAGCAGGATGGAGGTATTTTTCTAATCTCATGGACTCTGGACGTTGTTCCCTTTGTGGCGAGGAGAGTTTTGGTACTGGTAAGTAATACATAATCAGAAATTAAGTCAAACCCAAAACAATCAGCAGATTAGTTCTCTCTCGTGCTGAAACAGAGAACTTTCTGTTGTTCACATCTTGAGGTCCATCTTGTAAGTGTGGTGTTCAGCACTTGAGACATGAAAAATATGGGAAATGGATATTCAGCAGAGGCAAGCAACCTTACTGCTGCCCAGACAGCTTCTGGAGGTGCCTGGCATTCTCTTCTGACTTGAACATAATGCAAGAAAGCCTCATTGGTTCCTCTGCAAGTCTTCACAGACTGCAGCAGCATTTGGAGGGATTTTGTCTATATGGAAGCCACATGTTTTTTTTCCTAATGTGGTTAGGTGTACAAAGGACTGGTATATCTGATGGTACATCTAAGAAAACTGTTTCAGACTTTCCTTTTTGGAACATCACAATTGCTCAAGTGTCAGATAAAATCATCATTAGAAGAAATTCACTTGCATGTGAGTATTTGTGTTTTCCCTAGTTATTTCTGCCTTATTGGTCCCAAGAACCAAACAGAATGCAGAATGAATGACAAATTTGAGCCATCAGAATAGTATTGACAGTAAGAAATAGAGCAAATAATTTGAAGTATGTGGTCTATAAATGTACATAAATGTGGTTTTCGTTTATGAGAATGATAAAATAAATTTCGGAGTGTTTATTTTTTTCTTTCCTGGATTCTGGCACAGAAATTCTTACTTTTTGTTTATCAGTAGGGTTATATTGCAAGTCTCTGAAAAAGCACAGACCAGAATAACTTAATAATTTGCCTGGCTAGTAGTTTATTCTATATTTTGATGTGAGTTATATGGAGTTCTCTATTTTGAATGTGTAATACCTTGGCTGCAGCTCTTTGTAGAAAATTAATTACCATGCAGTGAAACTTGATTACAAATTTCATTTTGCTTTAATTGATTTATGTCCAGAATCAAGTTTGTTGGTTGGGATCAATTAGAGCAGAATGTTGCTATTTAAAAAATAATGATACCTTAAACAGCCATAGACGTGGCACTTCATGTATTTATCTTCTTGTTTACTGTATGGATCTGAATGGGCTATGATGCAAGAATGAAAAATATGTTATATTTTTTGGGGTCTTATATGTAAAAAGGAAGAGAATTTAAAATTATAATTAATGATAATTTTCTTTTTGTTGTCAATGGGAACCTATGTCATGATTGGCAAACTGAATGCCTTCACTATTTGCTCTGAGTGGCACAGGTTTGTATGGTCTTGACTATATCTTTTGAATACAAACTTCCTCTACAGTGTGTTCTATGAGGTCATTCAGAGAGATGTAATTTGGGGAGAAAAGGGCAGGAAGATCTTGTACCTTTCAGAACGTGCTACTATTTGTTGTGTGTTGTTGAACTGCATTTCCGTTAACCCATTTGAAGTGTGAACTGCGGAGTTTTCAACTCGCACTGCTTTTTAATACTTCTTCACTGGGCCTGTTCAGTACCTCTTCCCTCTAAATACTGAAGTTCCTCTTGCACATGCAAAACCAGATACTTTGATGAAATTTGTCTAGTTCTAAAGACATTGATATGACTTCAGTAGCCCACAAATTATATGGAAGAAAGCTCTTGGCTTCATCATCCTGCTGAAGAAAGTTAAGTGTGGATTTTAACTAGAAGGAGCTTGTAAGAGTTTTGGTGGTGAGTTCCCATATGTTGAAGTACATGTAGAAGTATATCTAGGTACCTTAGCCCACAGAGTGCAACACCTCCTGCTGCATGTAGGCTTATATGTAGAGGTAGTGGTTTGTCATGACATATGTGCCATATGTAATGAAAAACCACTGCCACAGCTGTGTCTCTGCTTGAGGCGTTATTATCCTAGACCATCTTCATCTGATGGTGTTGAGTAGGACTCTTTCAGATGCTTTTGACTGAGGGAGAAGAGGGGAATTACTGGTTGTGCTCAGTTGAAGCCATGTCTTCTTTGAGGCAACTTGCCATTTAAACTTTAAGGTGAAGTTATAAAAAAAGACAAACATCAGATTTCCCTTTCACATTGCAAAAGCACGTTCAGGTATTGCTAAGCAGGGTGTCCCAAGTACTGGTGGATTTTATCCCTGGAGATCAGTCATATAGAAATGAAAATGTGTTTTGACCTACTGTAATAATGAGGACAATATGATCTCTGTAGGTCTAATTTTATTTTCCTGAGTATCTGATAGTGTTTGTATTTGGGAAGAGAAACACTCATGGAGGTCATGGAAGTGCCTCGAGGGTTTGACTGGTCTAGATAGGCATCTACTAGATAGGCAAGAAAATTACCCTGACCTCTCTTCACTTGCCATTGACATTTTTCTTTGCTTGTATCTTTCTGTGAGGCCTTAAAACAATTCTGTACTATAAAACTTCTGTACTATAGCCTCTCTTCCAAGTTTGCAGGACCTGATTGTAGACTAGTCTCTACATTCCTTACCACTCTGTGTTCTTACATTGTCTGGTTCTTCTATCATCAATTCTTCAAATTCCTCATAAATCCTGACTCTTGTAAATGAGTGCTTGAAGAACATACTGCTGGCCAGCACGGAGAGCTAGCCTACAGCATTATATTGGCATCTCAGTATGCTCTGATCAGATTAACTTTGTTGTACCTGCAGCACTTCAGTGCAGAAAGCCTCTTGACCTCCAGTTTTATCCAATTCCATCTAAAGGCAAATCTGGATACTCAAGATTTGATTCCATGGGCATCCAGAGAACTTGAGCGTGGGGTTTGAATTCCTCAGTCTGTGTGTAATTGCTGTGTAAAAAAAGTATGATTCAGAAGGTGATTTTCTAAAGATGTTGTGAGGTGTCCCTCACTGGAGATATTCAAGAACCGTCTGTACTCAATCCTGTGCCATGTGCTCTGGGACAAGCCTGCTTGAGCAGGGAGATTGAACCAGATGCCCTGTTGTGGTCCCTTCCAACCTGACCCGTTCTGTGATCCTGTGACACTTTTTGGGCAAATTATGTAATGGCTGTGATGTCTAAAGTTTGTTTTTCTCACTGCCTCAATTTCCTTATCATCTTTCATTTCAATGCAGATGTCTGAAAAGTGTCCTCATATGCCAGGAGGCGGGTTTATTTTTAAGACATGTTCTGGTTTGTAGATGACCAGTACTTTAGCAATGTGATCTGTTTTTAGCAGTAAATATTTACCTTATTGCGAATCTTTTAGTAATGTCCTAAGCTGTGTGACCCTCACATGTTTCTGCCAGTATTGGGCATTTGAATCAATTTTACAGCTTTTGCCCAGTCATACCTATTTAGGGAAATGAAATTTGGCACTTCTTTAGCTTTCAGCATGGAATATTTATGTAAGTGTACTACATAGTGATCAGGATAGGAAATTTACAGCTCTGTGTAAGAGAAAGAAGTTTTAAAAATCCACCTTCTTCATCAAACTGCATTGGAAATCAATTGTTTGTGTACCCAGGTAATAAAGCCCGGCTGAAATTTCCAAGTAATACAGAGCCCTGGTTTTATAATATAAGGGACTTCGGTGTGGCAAGTAAATAAAAGCAAATTTTCTGCTATAAAAGGAGAAAAGATGTTGAAAACGTCCCATACAGCTGTATTTCCCAAACTTGTTTTCTGGCAGCTGATCTTGGAGCTAAACCAATGCTTTAAAAACTTCTTCCATTTTTGTAGCAGTGTGGGGAGCTTGTCAGATGAGGTTAGTAGCTTTCTGGTTCTTTGACTAATGCCCGGCACAGAGTTCAAAGGAAGGCCTCGGCAGCAGCAATTACTTTCTAAATTTCATCAGCAAGTTATTAATCAGGATTAGGAGAACTGTGTGGCTGATTTATCTTACTGCAGTTTAAACCATTTCAGTGATTGCTACAACCTTCATTAATTTTCTTGCTTCATCTCCAAATTCACAGATTCTATTAACATCAACCCCCTTCTCCTAAAAGATTATATGGAAGAAGAGCTAGTGGAGAATATAAAAATATGTGGTTGCTGACATGAATGAAAGCCACAAATGAGCTATTTGATTATCTGTTGCAGTAATACAAATCTAAAACAATCTTATTAATTTGAAAAAATTATCAGATCAGAATGCCCCTAAATCTCCATTTGCCTAAAATATTGCTAAGTTTCAGCAGGACAAAAAATTTGTAAGACTCGGGTATGTGCAAACAAAATTACTTGCTGTGAGCTTGTGAACTTCTGTGATTTTCTTGTTTTAAAATCACATTTGTAGAATGCAGTATGATAGACTGGGATTACTAATTTAGGGAAAAGCAATTACCTTTTATTCATGCATATGACCCACAAGTTTTGCTTTCCCTCTCAGAACTGGATGTCTCAGATACAGACAAAATTAGCTTTCACATAGTAGAAAAATCATAAATATGAACATATTTGCATGATTTTTCTTTGTTTCTCAAGGTACTGCCTCTGAAGATTTTTCTTCCATTGCAGACTGTGTAAGTTGCATACTTCTCTATGAATGGGAACATGCTCTGAGAATTTTGCCCAGTTTGTTTACTCTGAGTGTGGACATAGCAATTTACTGTAGTAAAAAAATAACTTCTCCTACTGTTATATAGAGAAGTAGTGAACTAACTTATAAAAATAAGTTGTTGAAACACTTGCAGTTATTATAATTTCTCTTACAAATGCAAGTTAAATATAAAGGGTTAATCAGAAAAAAAATTCATTTACTCCTCTTTTCTGCTGTCTCCTTCTGCTTCAGGTCATTGAACAGAATCAGGAATTAATTAATTCCAGGATGTTTCAATTAAAAGTAGCACTGAGAATCATCCTGAGGTTACTCAGAGCCCCAAGAAAGCTGGGGCACCTTTTCCTTCTTCCCTTTGGTCGGGACAGGTCTGCCTCTGCAAATTCATTGGATCTGTAGAGCAAAGAATGGTGTTAGCTGAACTGAGGCAGCAGAGTAGACTCCCTCCCGAAAGTTTCTACGTGAGCTGGGCAGTAGGACTCAGTTAAGACAGAGCAAGCAAAGACACCTACAGATGGTGAAAATCAGAGTAAAAAAATTGCAGAAATAGATTTTAATTTGCTGAAAGGAGGAAGGGCAATAAGTACAACAACATATATGTATGCAGCTGATCAATGTTTTTAGTTTCACTTCCATTAAGACTAACAAACTGAAACACTTTCTGGGCACACAGAATTTTTGTCCTTGTGTCAGGCTGGTATTTTTAATTGGTGATTTTTGATTCTAAAATAGAGTCAGGATATCCAGATCCTAGATATTCAGACTTTTGTCTCTTGGTTACCTTCTCCCATTGCTTTCTCTTTCCAGGGAAGCAACAATTTATGTCCTCTGAGGGGCATGCAAGGACAGAGAACATGCCAAATCTGCTAAATGTCTCTGAAGAATAATACATTCGGTCCTCCTCATATAGATTTATGCACTTAAGCCATACCAGAACAAAGTTCAGAATGTAGCAAAGAGCTCTTCAGAAATGCTTCTGTCCACATTTCACTAGAACATTTTGGTTCAGTGAAATATCCCTAAATTGCTTGCTAAATCAGAACTCATCTCTTTAATGTTCAGTGTAGCCTGTTGTTCCATTGTCATGATATAGACCGTTTTGCTGAAGGACTGCAGTGCTTTTCACTGTGTGATTTGCTGGCCTGCAGTCTGCCAAATGTTATGTAGCAGAAGAATAAATGGTCATTTGTATTGGAGCAAATTGCTGAGGGGTTAAGCTCAGTTCCATGTCTCCACTTCTTGCTGGTGTCTGTTGAGACACTTAAGCCATTTAAATGGCTGGTGATAATCAGCCACAGAGATGACATTTTAGGCAAAACAGAATTTTTTCTGTGTTAAGAATAAGTGGCTGAAAGGAGAGACATGCAGAGGCATGCAGGTTAAGAGGGAAAGGAGCAGTCATGATGGGTGAGCCTGCTGTTACCAGGGCCTTGTCTGGGCCCCTGGGGCTCCCTCACTCTGCCCAGGAGCAGCACCAGGGCTGTTGGTGCAGCACCCCAGCAATGCTGCAGCAGGGCCAGTGTCCAGACCCCCACAGCCCTGCCATGCCATGCCAGGCCAGGGGTTCCCCAGAGCCAGGCCTGTCCATGCTCCCACTTCCTGGCCTGGTATTGCCCTATTCCCATTCCCAGGAGGTGCCTGATGGCCGGAGCTGGGCTGCCCTGGTGCCCCAACTGCCTTGCTGTGTGGCTGGTGAGACTGGGCAGGCCTTGGCTGCTGGCCTGGCTGCTCCTGCCCTGCTCTTCCCAATCCCTTGAGCATCCCCAGCCCCTGTGGTGATGTGATAACTTTCCTTGCTGTTACCAGAGGAACAATCTATCACCTGCTTTGGTGACAATGGCTTTGACTCTGCTACCTGCTTTGCCTACAAGTAAGCTGACTTTATTATGCATAGGACATATTGCTGCTGTTCCTGTAAAAGATATCCTTAAGCTGATCTACTTCCTTACTGCAGCGAGGAAGTAGAAGAGGTGAGAGATGACCTTTAAGGTCCCTTCCAGCCCTAACAATTCTGTGATTCTATGCCTGAATGTCTGAAAGACCGACTCTCTGTAGAGAGACATTTGTTTTCCTTTCTTATCTGAAGCTATTTGCAAAGCTTTGAGAGCTCATAAATAACCCTGCCCTTTTTTTGTGACTGGTTGGCATTCCACGCTTTCACGGTACTGGAGCAGGGAGGGATAAGAGTGAGCTGTGTCTCCTCTTCCAGCAGCTCCTCAAGCACCAGGCCTGTACTCTGGCTGTTGTAATAGGGCACTGCTGTTGTTGCAGAGAGCTTGCAGATTGCAGAACAAGTGGCAAAAAAGAGATATTCTTACTATCATGATGGCTACTTTGCAAATGTGAAGGCATGTTACTGTCTCAGCTCTTAAGTCCATCCACAGTGTTCTTGTTTTCTGTAAAACCTAAAACACAGACATAAACAAAATCTTCATGTAAATCTTTATCCTCATCAACAAGTGTTCAGTAATCATTCTTATACAGCTTGAATATTGTGCTGAATAGTAATTTGCATTTACTTAACCCCGTGGTAGTTAACTTAATGTTAAGAGCAATTAATGTCAAATAAATAGTGTTGAGGCTGAATGTAATGCAAGAAGCCTAAGTGGCAGGCAGATCTGTGGCAGACCCAGGACAATGGGCTCTTAGAAAATCCATATGAGCAGAGGCTGCTGATTGTTGCTTTCTCCCAAGAAGAGGGATTGCAAGTTCAAGGTAACAGCAGTGATTGACCTAGGAATCATGGTCTCTCTCTGCATATCTTGTTATTTTCCTTATATGCCTTTAATAGATTGACAGTTTTTCACTGGATTAACAGCTTCAGTTCTTCAATTTATATTAGGGAGCTGTCCTCTGCCTGTAGCAAAACACTGCTATTTTGACAGATGGCTGTCTGTGTGGACCTTGCAGCCTCTTACGTAAAGCCAAGCTGTACAAAGCTGTCTTGCTGCAACAGGATTTCTGTCTTTGAGGAGGAGAATATTTCAGAAAACAGGTTTTCAGCATAAGATTTTTTAGATTCCTCTGTTTTGTTAACTATCTTCTAAAGACAGATAATTTAAATTGTTGCCTCCATAATCAGTAGGTACTTCATGAAGTAAACAAAACGTCTGAATTGCTTCACTTACTTTGTACTTATGGTTTATATAATGTGTGACTAGACAGAAAACCCTAAGGCTGCAGCCAACAAACTTTAACCAAATTTAGTAGTATTATGCCAGAGCAGTGGCTACATGTTTGATATCTCTTCAAGTTTCTTGTGTGTTAGCTTATAAAATTGCCATCAGTATTTACTGAGTGCCAGCGATCTCGGATCTTACTGACATCTGAGACCACATCTGAATTGTGTGGGGGATTCCAAAACTGTTCCTAGTCTTCATTGTTGGAATAATTTCTTTCTTCATAAATATAAACCTATGCAGGGATCTAGACAGGAGCATCCAGTCTTCCTTAGCCCTGAGAGGTATGAAGAAATATAAAAAAGGGAGCAGTCCCACTCTCTGGTTTGCTTGGTTTTGGGGTTTTTTGCTCCGGAAGAATTATTTCAAGCACTTGATTGTTGTCCTGACTGGAGGTCATAAACATTCTGGAAATTCCCAATTTTTATGGAATGGGAAGTTCTTTCTCTGCAGTTTGACATCTGCAGATGAACAACTGCGGAGATAAGGAGATGCTGTTGAGCTTGACTCTGTAAAGGAGAACCTTCTGGCTCATGTCTGGGGTTCGCATATCTAGCCCAGTTCTGGGAAACAGCAGCAGAGATGTGAAAACACTATATATCAGTAAGAAGGAATAATGACTACACATGTTTTCATACTGCTACTGTTTCTCTTCAGATACTTGTACAAATTTTTATTTAACTTTGCAAGTATGAGCTTTGTCATGTATAAATAGATCACATTTTAAGCATTACTTCTGGTTTTCTGTCTAGAACATATCAGAGGTGCTAGGGCTAGTAGTATTGATTACTTTTATGTGACATGCACAGTTAAATGAGACATTTTCCCAGCCTTCTTACCGTGTTTTCTGATTTGCAGTGATACCAAATAATGTGCTTAATGTCTGTTTCTTTAGGGTCTGACCACCTTCGAGAGAAAGATGGACTGTGGGCTGTGCTAGTTTGGCTTTCAATCCTAGCAGCTCGAAAGCAGAGTGTGGAGGAGATTGTCAGGGATCACTGGGCAAAATTTGGCCGGCACTACTACTGCAGGTGAGAAAAATGAGGAAAAGGCACTTATGCAGCTGATAGGAGCATTCTGCTACAATCGTTGCTTGTTTAGATGTGTTCAGCTGCACTTAGGTGTGCATTCATACAGAATGAAAATGTCCCACAGATTATGACTGTTTTGTAGACAGGCTTTTTTGGAGGAGTAAAAAAAGGGAGCTACATGTATATGTCACTGCTAGTATGAGTAATTTAAAAATATTGAATGGCAGAAAGATTTGAATTATTTACTTGTGGAATATATAGGTGCACCTTGTTACATGATGTTGAAAAAGAAACATAATCCCAGCAAGATTTGTTCCTGCATTTTTTTTCTCTAAGTGTGACATTGTTTACTGAGAGCTGAAACCTATGCCTGCTTTCAATTCAGGATAACTCTTCCAAAGATAAAAACATTTACTGATTTTTATTAGGGCCTCAATATGGTGAGTTCTAGCTGTCATTTTCATCTTTGCTTCTGCCTCTCTCTTAATCCAGGGTTTGCCATTTGTAAGATCTTTTGCACACAGCTGTTCCTCAAAACTTGTAGCAAAGTTCTCTCTATTTCACTTTTCTGTTGAGCACTCCACTGATTGTGTCATTAAGTTTTGAAAGCTAGCTGTGTATTTTCTATGCTGCTTTAGAAATTGCATTTTCTAGATGCTTTCTGTTGATTTTAGAGTCACGTGGCCAATGTAGAACTATGGTTGCACACATGTAACAGCACAGGATTGGCATGTGTGTGCTGGTTTCATTTGCAATCAGTACTTCAGAGGTACATTGATAATTTTTGAAGTAAGCAGTAAATTGCTAACTGTGAGTATATAGAGCTCTCTGAAAGCAGAACTGTCTTCTCAGCTCTGGGGACTTACTTTCTGGTTCTACCTTTTTTTTAATATATGTGCAAGGTTTGATTACGAAGCGCTGGAACCCAGAACAGCATATTTCATAATGAGAGACCTGGAAGCTTTGATCACTGACAAATCATTCAGTCATCAGCAGTTTGCTGTGGGTAACAATATCTACAGTGTGGAAAGAACAGACAGCTTTGAGTACATAGATCCTGTGGATGGCACTGTGACCAAAAGACAGGTATGTCTGTAGTGATGGATTAGCAAAGTTTTGCAGCTGGCATATTGTCTCCAAAAGTGTTGTTTCTGAAGTTCAGCTGGCAAGACTGTCCATTTATTTGTGGGATGGTGTTTCCTTTGCTATGAATGAATAGATACTGCATTTCCTACTTAAGATTTGCTCAGTCTAGATAAGATAATCCACCTTTATTTTATTTTGTGCTTGCTTTACATAACTGGGGACAATAGTGACACAGTGAGCATAGGATGGGATGAAGTCCCTATTGAAAGCAATGCATGAATAGGGAGGGCTCCTTTTTCAGAGCAGCAGAAAATATCATACAGAAAGAAAGTCTTCCCTTTTTCAATTTGCTGTCTGAAATCTCCACTGGCTATACCTTACCAAAAAAAAAAAAAATCAGATTCTTGTTCGTGGTGACCCTCAGGATTTGCATAACTGAGATACAGTAAGAGGTCTTCTGCATAGGATACTTCTACATCCCACTGACTACAATATCTGTTGTAGCCAGTAGGATGCAGAAGACTTTAGAAGGTTGTAGCCTATGCAGGCATATTTGACATCCCTAGCCCAAAGTACCAGCTCCTTCTGGACTCCATCTATACTGAGATTCCTTGCTTATGAAGAGCTGCAGTTCAAACTGAGCCTTCAGTGTTTGGAAACATTATGTGTTCGAAATTCATTATGTACTTTTACCAGGTGTAAATGTATATTCAAGTAACTTGAATGTATATTCAAGTAATTGGAGCTGTGACTCCCATTAAAATTTGTCCTGATTTTATGCTGTTTATATTTTTATGGTTGTAGTTTCTCTGGTTTTTAAATTATTTGACCTAAACAGACCCTAGGAAATTATATTACAAGCCATTAAAACTATTCTCATGCCTTCCTTCTCAGAGTCTTTGTAGTTTCCATTCATCATTGCATCCAGAATATATGAGCAGTGTGTCTGCCATTGAGCTACTTTCCTGTTGCATATTACTACTGAAACAAGATATGAGGATATTGTCACATCCAAGTCTAGTGGAAAATTACAGACATGGCAAACTCGTGACCTTTGTAGTTCAAAAAGCAGCTTGTGAATTTTAATTGCACTTTTCTTTCCCTTAATTTTTTCGTCCAAAGCACTTATTCTGTATGGGAATATAATTGCTAATCATATCACCATGTAACACAAAGAGAGAAACATGACTTGGCTTGTTTTCAGACAGACTCTGAAAGGGAGCCCATAAAACCAGAAAGCATGTCTTTTCATAGGGAGTAGCTCCTATTTATTCAGGGTACAGTTCAGCCAGTTTGTCCTTTGGCAAGGACACATTCCTAGCTTGATATGTCTGCAGCCTCAGTGGATTCTCCGAGCACACTGAATTGGAGAGGTTATTGATCTATGCAAATGAAACAACAGTTCACTGCTGCCGTTTTCCTTGGGTAGCTTGCTCATCATCTAAATGAAGCTATCTCTTTCAGACTGTCATAGGCTTTGTGTGGATTTTTCAGCTAAGTGTTCAGGAGCGTGTGCCAAGTCTTATTCCCCAGAACACAGGGGAGAGAGATTTATATTCAGTGTAACTGCAATGAATGAGAAGCTGGCTACATGGTAGTTATTCAGTGTTAATAAACAACATATTCAGAAAACACAGCAACGAGAAAATAGAAGACAAACAATACACACAGACTGTTGCTTCTAATTAATTCTGTTTCTTGAAACCCATTAATATTGTTTGTCATGCCACAATAATGAGACTTAAAATCAAATTAAACATTCTGTTGTTCTTGAAGACTTCTAATTTTTAAAGCTGTACTCTGTTTTTGCACATATCAGCACATAAAAATGCTGCTCCTGAGGGTCCGGCAAGCCAGGGATGGGACCAGTGGCATTTTTGGGTAAAATTTGAATTATAAGGATGAGAGTAAAAGTAGGCCATTATACTAAGAGACAAAAGGCTCCAGGGAGACCTTATTGTGACCTTTCAGTACTTCAAGAGGGCTTGTAAGAAATATGAGGACAGTTCTTTTAGCAGAGCTGCAGTAGTGTAAGGGGTAATGCCTTTAAACTAAAAGAATAAATTTAGACTAAATGTGAGAAAGACTCTTTTTTTTACAATGGGAGTGGTGGGACACTGGAACAGGTTGTCCAGAGAGATGGTGGGTGCCCCATCTTGTAATCATTCAAGGTCAAGTTGAATGGGGCTCTGAGCAACCAGATCTGATTGAAGATGTCTCTGCCCACTGCAGTGAACATGATGACCTGATGACATCAGGACTGGATGACCTTTAGAAGTCCTTTCCAACCCAAACCATTCTATGAGTCTGTGATTATCAAACAATGCCTTATATGGTGCTAAAGATGTTTTGGCAGATATCTGAGGAAACAAAGGTTTTACTTAGGTTTTACTTATACTTTGGAATATTGACACACTGCATTTGCAACATCAGTGTCTTGTCAAGCTGCTGATAAAACTGGAAAAATAAAATGCATATATTTTAATTATCTTTCATTTTTTAATGGCTTACTGCCCTTTAAACAGAAGTAGCAAGGATCTCAGTTTGTGCATAGGCCTTTGACAGCAGAAGGACAAAGGGGGAGAAAAGTTCAGTGGCTTATAAGAGGCTGTACTTAGTCTAAAGACACCATTTACATAAAGGGAACTAGAATGTGTATTAGTGCACAGCTGGTAGAATATTGCAACACTACAACAATTTATCTGTGCAATTTAGTCCTCCGGCTTTAAGGGCCTTTCTGTACAGAAACTGTGGATCCAAGAATGTGGCCTGTGGTCTGTAGAAAAAAGTGTTCATATGTGCAGTACAACAGGGGGAGGATAAAAGAAAAAAAGATGTGAAGATGGCAGCAAAGAGCAAATTTTTAGTTAATTAATTAATTAATCAATCAGTCCTCTTTATTATGCACAAATTAATGTGCATGAAGTAATGTATTGAAATCAATTAACACCTTAAGTTTTCCAAATTGTACTATAGACTTACTGAAATTCTTGCAGTCATATATTGCTGTGTAGTATTTGAGGGGTAGCAGCTGGTCCGGTCTCTTGTATTCACTATTGACAACTATTTTTTGATCCAAGGATTCTGTAGCTGTTTTGTAAGCCACTTACCTTTAGTGATCTTATACTCATTTCTCAGGCTGTTGATTTTGTGCTTTGCCACACAGAGTAAGAGCAAATCAAGTAAAAGAAATAAAAAAAAACACAGTAAGAGAGTATTTATTATTAGGAGTGGGAGGGAATGCACAACATCTTTTTTAGTGTTCCGGGGGGGAAAAAAGAGGGTCCTGGTTCAGGGCAAATTTGGAAGAGATCCAAATCCATCCACAGATATCACAGTCCGGAGCAGGAATGTGGAGGAGTGAGCGCAGTGTCTGAAAACAAACTGCACGCTTCTTCTCTCCCCCCTTCACACTCTGGAACAAGTCTTAAAGGTGCAAAACTTATTCAGTATAAACAGAACAAGACAACTGGGGATAAAAACATCATATAGTCAACCTAGAACAACTAGTAATGAGTGTGTTATCCAAAGTTGTGGGGAAAGAAGAATTGGCATTCAGATGACTCTTCCTTTCACTTTTATTCTGGAGCAGTGTCTGGTGATTTGTTAAGGTACTGTATGATGTTCCATGTATGATGTTCCTTCTCCTCTCCTAGGGGCTGCGGATTATTTTTTCAGATGCTTCCAGACTCATCTTCAGAATGAGTGCTTCTAGTCATGTGAGAGCTACTCTGCGGATCTATGCAGAGAGTTATGAAAAGGATCCTAGCCAACACAATAAGGAACCACAGGTAATGCAACAGGATTGTAGTAGGTCAGTTAGTAAAGCACTGCCTTGATATAGCAGTGGCTACAGGTTTTCATCTTTGATCAGAAGCAACACTCAATGCTTTGACCATGTACTATGTTTGTAGATGATTTCCCTGGTCTTGTAAGTGTACACCTTTTGAGGAAGGACCAGCAGTTTTAATCAATGACTTCATTGATTAAAGTTAAGAGAAGTCATTCTAGTTAGAATTTTTTTCAGAAGTTTTTTAGAGTTGTGATTTATGGAACAGTATTTTAAAAATAAGATAACCATTTTTGAAGGAGATTATCTGAGAGCCACTTAATTAGAGCATCCCAAGGACTCTTCACAATCAGAGTACAGTTAGGCAATGTGGATACCAGAGTCTCAACAATGTAGGGATTCCTTGTAAGGGAAAGACTTGCAACTGTCTCAGAATTATCTCATATTATAACCTTTTTCCTAAGAAGAGTAAAGCTTAAGAGCAAGCTGCTGGATTGTCCAGCAGATGCCTTATGCAATTAATAAAATAAATTACACTCCACACTCTTAGGTTCTTCTCAGTAAATGTTCTTTATGCTGTGATATGCAAGAGAGGACTAAGGATATTTCATGGAAAAGAAGTTAAGCATTTGGCTTATTTGGCTTGTAGTAAATCAAAACTCCCTAGTATTAAGTCTCATGTAGTTGTGTCTTCATGACTGGAATGCAAATGCAAATCTACGAAAACATATATGCTGTCAAATGAATTTGAACTCTAAGTAAGTGTTTGATGCTTCACCAGATTCTGACCATAAACTTAGTGAGTTTCTTCTTATGCTGTTCAACGGTCACGTATCAGTCATGAAAAGTGCTTCAGTTGTCACAGAAATGTTGCAGATCTCATGCCTGCAGATATGATCTATTAAATTCTGCTTGCATTTGCTTGAGAGAGGTGCATGAAGTCTTTCAGAATACAGACCATGTCCAGGAAGCAGCAGGAATGGGTCTGCTGCACAAGGCAGTAGGAGCCAGGCATCCTGCTGCACCACAGGCAGCGCCCACCTTGTCCAGGGGACAGTCCTGCAGCAGGAGGGTGAGGAGGACAGGGCAGCTCTGTGGTAGCAAGCTGCCTCAACAAGTGATGGATCAGAGGCAGGGTTCATCTGGGGCAGCAGAAAAGATGGTGCCAGAGACAAAGCTGGAGACAAGGATGAGTAGACCTACTCAGGAGACAGGGTCAAAGTCAAAACTGGAGACAAGATACAGCATATATCCTAGCAGTCTTTCAGGGAAAGAAGCAGCCTGTAGCTTCTCCTGGGCCTGAGGTTCACCCAGGCAGCAGAGGCAGAGATAAGACTGGAGACAGGCGCTCCTACGGCTTAGCTCAGGTAGGGACCAACACCCCTGGGACAGGCTGTAATGGGCCTTGGCCAGGGTGCAGGGGAAAGTCCTCAGGGGATCCTAAGCAGGCCAGTAGGGCTTATGACTGTCCTCGAGGATTTCAGAGTTTGGTCTTTTATTCAGCGCACCAAAAGGGTCTGTTTTTCCCAAGGACAGAAAAAAGGTTGGAAGGGATTTCTCTTTCTGTATTGGTAACAAAGCCTGTCAGATCACAGGACTTTTGGCTGTTTAATCAGAATATTCACTAGCAAACAAATAATCCCAGGGGTAGAGACATCATTGCCTTGAAACTTGCTGCAGGGACTTTCCTGCATTTATGCAGTGCAGAAAGGCATTTTGATATCCAGACTGCCTCAGGAAATACATGGTATTGTAAACACCCTCCTTATCTCCTGCCATGTGCATAACATCTGGAATAAATATAAGTTTCATCTCAATTAATACAATAAATTCTTTATTTGGTTTCTCATTGCTTAAACTTGCACAGTTCCCACTGCTTGTCTTTCCTTGCCCTGACTGCATGCTTTGCCAACAACATCAGTGCATTAGAAACAACAGGGTCATAGATTGTATCCGACAGGCAGATGGCAGACTTCAAGACAGTGCATAAATTTTAGGAGATCCTCGTACAAAAATAACTAAATGTTTCATGGGAGAACATTTTATAGTCTTCAGTGAAGTATGTAAAAGAATGTGAATAAAATACTCCTTTTTCAGAAAACAGCATTGCTAGAAAGGGGTGCCATAGATTCCCTGATACTGTAATTCCTTTATTGTTCAGTTTGCTTTAAAGTTCATATTGACATGCACACATCTAAAAGAGGTGTGACAGATTTGTAGTTTCAAGAACTTTGTTGCCTATTTGCTGTCAGTAATAGAAACACAACATATATGTAAGTGGTCAGTTACGAAAAAAGCACTGACATAAAGGAGTATATTAACTATATATGGATACTTTATGTATTACCTTATGATATTTACTAAAGTTGTTACATTTTGAATTATATTTTTCTGTAGCTGAGGAGACAGTTGTATGTGGTTTCTGTATTATTGCACTCTTTCTGAAACAGCTGATCAAGAAAATCTCCCTTCCATACCTTTTATGTCATAAACCAAGACAACATTATTTGATGATTAGCTGCTTAAGTAAATATTCAGACGGTCCTGTTTATTGCACCACGTCTAATCATCCAACTTTACGGTAGTGTTCAAGTTCTTTTTATTTTGCTTCTGTAGTCTTTGACAATGTAGCTTCTGATGGTCAATTTTTCACAGATAAGTAAATGTCTGAACTACATCTTCCAATGTGCATGTTGAGATGTGCATATTATTCTGGAACACTAATTGTGGCAGTTTTTGAGTTGAACTGAACCTTCTTGACCTTTTGTTCTAGTTTATATGTAGGCCAGTATGTGTTGTAAACCATAGGTGTTAATGAATGTAAGAGTCACCCAAATCATATTTTAGTACTATCTTTCATACAATTAATTGCTAGTACTTTCTACCTAGCATAAAGCATTGACAACTTCCTGATTTACAACAAAAGTCTTCAGAGGAAAGTGGTAAAACATGCCAATAATGTATGTTTGAGGTCATGGACAAATGTGAATAGCCATGACTTCTGGCTGTTGAATGATCCATTTAAAGAAATTTGCAGAAGCAGCTTCATGGACACCTGGGAAATAAGGGGTTGCTACATTTTTCTGTTCAGTTCTTTCTGCAAGCCAGTATCTACAGTGAAAATCAGGAGCAATAAAGAAAAATTAACATCATACTCTCTCCAAAGTGTTTCAGAAACAACTCAATGTTTTCAATTCAAACAAATCAAATTCAATTCAAAATATTACTCATTTGAATATTGCATAACTTAGAGTGGTGATGCAATCTAGATCTAAAACAAAGTCTTAAAAACAATGCCCAACACTTTTCTAAAACTGAAATATTCTGCTCTAGAATTAAACATCACTCTATTGGTGTGGCTTGTCGCAAGTGATGCCCCTCATCCCTGGGCATTCCTGAGAATAGTACTTTCCAGATAGTTTTTACATAGATGATTTATATTTTAAAATTATTTTATTGTTTTTAACTATTCAGATAGGCATCCAACTAGCATTTCACAAAGCTCAGTTCATTATAACAAACAGGCTTCTCTCTGAAATCTTACATGAATTGGACTTTTATGCATTGGCATGTATGTTTTTCTAAGTGAACAGAGTTATGTTTTCCTAAATTTAATACAGTTATAAAAAGTAGAGAGATGTTCAATGGGCATGAACTACTAAAATAAGACTTTGTTGATCTTTAATCTCATTTATAGCCTTACTTTGTTATGTTACCTCAATATTTGATATTTGTACATCCCCACATGTCTTGTCCTTTTTTTAGCCACGTGGATGTATTATTGAACTTGGATAAGATCCAAACAGGAAGTTTCATATACAAAAGCAAAGAAAGAAATGATCTGCCATGATTGTACTTGTAAATCCAGTGTGTTCTTCAACCACATGTTGTGCTGCTGTTTCAGGGTAACTGTCCTGAAAAGAGTGTCAGTATTCATTAGTCCCCATTATTCTGATAATGACCTAATTAGCTCTGTTTACAGTAATTATAATTTATTATGTGAGTTCTCTCAGCAATAAATAGGTGTTGACAAAGAGTCACAGAATTATAGAATGGTTTGGGTTGGAAGGGACCTTAAAGATCATGTATCTCCAGCCTTCCTGACTAAACCAGATTGCTCAGAGCTCCATCCACACCTGACTTTGAAGTGCCTCAGCAGCCTCGCAGTAAAGAATTTCTTCCTAGTATCTAATCTAAATTGTGCTCTTTCAGTTTTAATCCATTCCCATTTGCTCTGTCACTACATGTAAAAATTTCCTCTCTTTCTTTTAGGCTCCCTTTAGGTGCTGGAAGGCTGCAGTTAGGTCACTCCCAAGCCTTCTGTTTGCCAGGCTGAATGTATTCAGTTCTATCAGCCTTTCCTCATAGGGCAGGTGGTCCATGCCTCTGTTCAGCTTGGTGTCACTCCTTTGGACTTGCTTCACAGGTCCCTGTCCTTCCTGTGCTGGGAGCCCAGGGCTGATGCAGCCCTGCAGGTGGGGTCTCAGCAGAGCAGAGCAGAGGGGCAGAATCCCCTCCCTGCCCTGCTGCCCACCCTGCTCTGGATGCAGCCCAGGACACGTGTGGCTCTCTGGGCTGGCAGTGCCCATGGCTGGGGCATGTCCAGCCTCTCAGCCACCAGCACCCCAATTCCTTCTGGGCAGGGCTGCTGGGATCTGTTCATGCCCAGCCTGTGCTGGTACCAGGGCTGCTCTGACCCATGGGCAGCACCTTGCACTTGGTCTTAAAAATTCCATGAGATTCCCATGGGCCCACTTCTCAAGCTTCTCAAGTCACTGTGGATGGGATGACATCCAGAGTGACATCCAAGTCACTCTGGATGTCATCCCATCCTTCAGGTGTGTCAAGTGCACCACTCAGGGTGGTGTCATCTGCAGATCTGCTAAGCGTACACTTGATCCCTTTGTCCATGTCATTAATGAAGATACTGAATAACACTAGTCCCATTATAGACCCCCAAGGTACACCACTTTTCACTCAAGTCCATTGGGACTCTGAGCCATTGACCATCTGCCTCTGGATGTGACTGTCAAACCAATTCCACTGAACAGTCCACCCACTGAGTCCGTCTCTCTCCAGTCAAGAGAGAAGGATGTTGTGGGGCACTGTGCCAAAGGCTTTACACTAAAATAAAGATAAATGACACCTGTAACCTTCTCTTGTCCACTGATGCCATCACTCCATTGTAGAGGGCCACTGGCTTGATCAGGCAGGATCTGCCCTTGGTGCAGTTGTGTTGTCTGTCCTGAATCACCTCCCTGTCCTGCATGTGCACAGCTCTAGGGGCATCTGTTCTGTGATATTCCCAGGCGGGGGTGGGGCTGGCGGGTCAGTATTTCTCAGTATTCCTCCTTTCTACCCTTCTTAAGGGTGGGTACAATATTTTCCCTTTTTCCAGTCACCTGGGACTTGTCCTGACTGCCATGACTTCAAATATCAAGGAGAGTGGCTGTGCAATTACATCAACCAATTCCCTCAGTTGTATGCAGTCTATATTGGGTACTCTTTAAATGGGATGCAGTGAATCACAAATACTGCAGTTACTTTTGCTGTAGACTAGTAAATAATGGACTAGTTAGCTACGGAATCATAAGATTAGCAGTAGCCAAGCAAAGACTTCAGGGCAGGAGTTGCTTCTTTGTGTTTTTATTGGAAAAGGCAAGCCAATTAGAAAGCACAAAAAAAAGGAAAAAAAAGGTTAAAAATACATCTTGATCATCAAAGATTCATTTCATGAATTTCTGAAATGGATTTTGAAAAGTGAGAAGCAGAGAGAAAAACCCTCTGATTTGCAGGTGGATCTTGTTTGGTATATGAAAAATTTTTGTTATATGTGATTGTATATGTGAGTGATTATAGAAAATTATTGTTTATGGTGTGAGATGGTCCAGGGACAGGGAACTGAGATGAACAATCCAGAAGTCCTGGGTTCTATGTCACTTCATTGGGACAAAATGAAAGGAATCTCTATGGTTCTTGCAAGGCACACACAACATTAAGCACAAGTGCAGTTTGCTAGACAATTATTGCCTCTCTGTTTACTTTTGAGGGGTTTTTAGCATTACTCTTTTTAGCTAACATGCAGTACAGTCCATAAAAATTATATGAAATTGTTCTGATTTCATCTGGCTAGAATTAATTTTCTTCTTACTAGGTGTTGCAGTGCTGTTTTGGATTTGGTATGAGAATAATGCTGATAACACGCTGATGTAGTTGCTGCTAAGTAGAAGTTAACCAGTGTCAAGGACTTTTCAGTCTCCTGTGCTCTCTCAGTGAGGACAAGAATCTGGGAGGGACCATAGCTGTGATGGGTGACCTGAACTGGCCAAAGGGATATTCCATACCACAGAACGTCTTGTTTGGTGTATTAACTGTGTGGGAGTTAGCTGTGAGGGGCTGATGGCTGCTCAGGTCAGGCTGATCATCAGTCAGTGGGTGGTGGGTGCTGTATTGTGCATAATTTATGTGAGTTTAGTTGGATTTTATTCCTTACTCTTTTTCCTTTTATTATTAGTTTTGTTATTGTATCTTAGTTTATTTCAGTTATTAAGCTGTGCTTATCTCAGTCCATGGGTTTTACATTTTTCCAATTCGCTACCAGTCTGCCAGGGTCAGGGAAGTGAGCGAACAGCTGTGGGGTCCTTATTTGCTGGCTGGAGTTGAACCATAATAAAAGTTTTGCCTTAACTGTTAAAATTCATAAGATTTTCTTAGAGGACACATGGAATGTGGAGACTTATATCTGTTTGAACACCTTCTTAGATAATGAAGCATGTTTGTGCTATTCAAGTAATTTAGCTTCAGATTCTTCTCAAAGTCACGCTGTAGAGTGAAGAAATTTTAAATCAACTCGGACTGCAAAGGAAATAAATCATGGGACACTAATTATCAAATATTCCATGAATCAAGGAAATTAGTTAATCAAACCTAATTTTCCCTTAAAGCTCTTTGGTTATACTAGAAAAGAACTAATCTTTTGTGAACATAGATGTCTTCATGCTCCACTTGGTTTCCATTTTCCGCCTGTTTATTTCACCTTTCATGCCTGCCCTCCTCTATTGCCAGAGGCAGAACAAGTGGTTTCTTGACCTTTATTGTAATTCTGTTTGAGTTAACAGGCAGACTGTGCACAAGACTAGAGAGGTCAGTTTCCTTTTTTTTCTATGGAAGGTGTTCTTCTCAGCTGAATCAAGTGAACACCACCAGTGCTGTGCATATTACAGAGTCAGTTCAGTTTGTTTCACAATGAGCCTCACCCCTTAGATCCTTATGGCAGGTAGGTGGCTGTAGCATAAACCTTTCCAAAGACTTCTGGGTGTTTTTGGAATGGAAGGCCAAAGCAAGCACACTGTGGCGAGCTTTGTGTTGAGCCCTTATGGCAGGATGTACAGGCACAATGCTGAGCTTTTTAACATGCAATCAGGTACATTTCAGCCCTTCCTAACTTTTTGATAAACCTGATGCATCATTGGGAAAAATCTTATCCGCAATCTTGATTAGAAGAGAGGAAATTGTATGGAATTTTCTTGCAAGATCACAGAGAGAAAAATTGCTAACAAGCCAAGAGGAATTTTACATGTCTGACAGCTCTGCTACAGATTATTCCCAAGGAAAAAGCTTTTAATCTGTATGTGCCTGATGTTAGATATCTGCTTGCTTGATTTATTTTCTCGTAATCATTCCTTCCTCCTAGCTAATTTTTTAGAGATATAACTTCTACCTATGATTACTAAAGCAAGATCTGATTAAGTCAGTTCTGTTAATTTTCAATTCTTACATTTTATCTAAAGGGTAACATGCCATATGTCCCAAAAAGTTGCCAAGAGATAAATGGGCTGTTTAACATCCAGAGTAATTTCAACTGTCACTTAGAATTGAAATGTCAATAGTAAAGTTTTACAGTTTCTCAAGTAGACAGAACCAATAAAAAATACTTTTAAAAAAGATCTCCTTGAGATATAGAAGTCTTTCTAGAGGAATATTAGTGATAAATGATTGTTGGCTGAGATTTATCACTGGCAGCTGTAATGTAAACTATTCATGACAGATGTAAAGGAATTTTTAAAAGACATATGTAGTACTAGTTTCTTGTTATTCTCTCCTGTTCTTGCTATTCCATATATTATGCACTTTTGCCTTTTTTACATATTGTAGGTGAAGAAAGTATAAAAATTAAATTGAAGTGTAGAAAGACAGAATTAAAAAAGAACTTTCTCTGTTGAAAAACATGATTGCAACAAGCAGAATACTTAGTAGTAATTGGAATCATTTGGCAGGCTAAATTGTTTTTGTAAATGAGTGTCACATAAACTCATTTGATTCTGTGTTTTGTTCCAGCATTGTGTAAAGTGTTGAATGTGGATTTTTTTTTAAAATTCAGAGTGCATTTCTTGCCTAAAAAAGCAGGATCCAGTAAAGCGGGTCAGGACAGTTCCTTTTTTATTTTTCTTGTACTTTTTAGATTAAATAAGGAAGAGGTTTCTTAGGGGAGTGCTGGAGAACTTCAAATGCTTTAGTCTCATCCAGACCTTATAAATTGGCACATTTTAATATTTACTTTTGCAGCATTTGCTCACAGATACGAGTTTGTGCTCGACATATTAATCTTCTCTAAGTATGTTTGACTTTAATAGACTTGTGTTCTGCTTCAGTGATTATTCAGAAGACAGATATCTACAAATATGGAGCTTTTTTAACAATAACATGTCAGACTGCTCACACTTGTGCATAACTGAGCTTAATCATAAACTCACTTGACACCAATGGCATTCATGGTGTTATTCCATGACTCTGCTTGCACGGTTAGTCTCTTCACTCTTTTTGATTTAACTGTCTGACTGTTTGCATAAGTAAAGAAACACCTCCTCCTGTCAGAAACTGTCAGGTGGCTGAAATAGATTCAAAATATTGATTATACAGGCTTATAAAAGAAGATATCTCTAAATTTCAGCTCTCCAGAATTACTGTTCTGTTTCATTTGATTCTCAAACCTAATGTATGTGAAGCTGGAATTAGTTTATTTGAAAGAGACAGCTGTAGAAAATCTCTAAGGATCAAAAAATTAGTTTGGTAACCAAATATATGAGTCTCTGAAAGGAAAATTTTCACACAAAACTCAGTTCTGCCATTTTGTCTTTGTGAATCATTTAACTAACTGAAAGACTATCCAATTGCCATTTAAAAAGTTGTGTTTTGCTTGATTTTCATGTGGTACTATCATAGCTGTCATCTGTACTCACCCATTCAAGCCTATAAATGGCTGTTTAATAAGGTCTGTAGCCCAAAACTTGACAGTTCATGCTGTTCTTTTGGAATTTATCCTGTTAATACAGTTACATGTGGTATTAGTCAAAATACACTTCTGTGAATTCTATTAAGGTAGTTAGTTGTTACAGTCCCTTCTGACCCAAAGCTTCACATATTAAGTGTTATATTTAGAGAAAGAAGAAAATATCATCTGTTTGATTTCCCCTCATCAGAATAGAAGCTGGTCTACCTCTGTTATTTCTGGGCTGCTTTGTACTGCAGATTTCAAAGAACTCCACAATTCCTGTTTCACAGAGAGTGATCAGTACAGTGTATATTTACTGTTTCTCTTTTCTGCATAGCTTAGATATACTCAATGTAACACTTCACAAAACATATGCTAAGCATGATACTTCATTGTGTCAAGTATAACAGCAATAGACACCATAGCTGTGTCAGTTTTTGATATTCTTATTTACTATTATTATTGTATAATTGTGCAGTTAAAAGAAGGATTTATAAATGTAAGATGTTTTTTGATATTTCTGCTTTATGTAATTCAATGTATTTCTTAATCTTTAGGCCGTCCTGAGTCCTCTTATTGCAATTGCACTGAAAATATCTCAGATTCATGAGAGGACAGGACGAAAGGGACCCACTGTCATCACCTGAAGCCACGGAAGATTGTTAAACCAGGGCCAAAAGAGGAACAGCAAGGAAGAGACAGAACCTTGTTAAAACTTGTTAGCCATTTGTGCCTTGTATGATTTTAAAAGTTAGGTGGGAAGAAAAATTCAATATAACATTAAGCATAATCATTTGCATTGATCTCCAAATGCAATAGTGTATTGACTTGTTTTACCTGCAGTATCATAATTTCTGAAAACAGTATAACCAAAGAAGGAGGCCTTAACATTGAAATGTTGTCAGTAATGTAGCCAAAAATGACAACTTCTTGGTGTTGAATGCTATGATAAAAGTTGGAGAAATTTCAGTAAGGGAGAGAGAGGGAGGAATTGCAAAGCAAAGACATGTTTGGTGAGTGTTGTTTGGGATTCTTGTCATGTTCTGGTAAGTTTCTGAAGAGGTGTACAGAGCATGTCTGAGTCATAGGGCCGTGTACTAAGCTTTGCACGGGGTGTATTTCCTCCCCTGGCTCCATGCCTCCTCTCAGGCCTCTCCTGTTGCTCACAGATGCACACTGACAGCAGTGTTGTATACACACTTACACTTGCTCCAAAAGATGGGGTTATTCCATACTTTTTTACCCCTGCTTTTAAAACATATCAATGTGACTTGTGCCTTTAGATTTTCCTTTTTTTTTGACTCTTTGGTTGTTTTCCTCCAGAAGGAGGCCTTTGTTCTATAAAGCTGATTTTGTCCTTCCAGCAATATGTCGGGTATGGAATCTGACTGTCTTCCATAATATTCCTCATGTCAGGAGATGATACTGGTGCTTACTGTGTTTGAAAGATAATCTCTGCAAGTTCAGCAATTGTTTAGGAGTTACGGAAGATTTTTTAAGTCTTCTGAATATTCATGCTCCACTTGCCACAAAGCAAGTGAGTGAGAGGGAATTGAACCCTAATCAATTGAATAGAAATACTTGTCTGACTCACCCTCTGGACATGGTTTCTATTAGATTCTTGGTAACAGTGGATCATGCAATAAAAGTTTGGGGAGTAAAAGAGATGTTCCCGGCATAGATCTGAGAAGGCTGTTGGGGATATGGACATCAGCATTTTTCTGCCTGTGAAATGATACAGTAGTTCTAGCTACAATACTGTGCTCTGAAAAAGAACACAAACACTTTATGCATGTAATTTGCTTGAAAGCTTTGCTTCCTTGGAAGTGGTATGATCACTTGTATCATTTGTCAAGATGGCTTTGTGCAGCTTGCCTCTTTGCAGTGTATTTCAATTCATTGTGGTTGTCAAACTTTAGTACAACTTATATAATATTGCAGCAAAGGAAATTGTTTAAATTTCTTTGAACACTTCTGTCAGAAAATGGCTATAACACTTAGTGTACAATAAAGAGTAATGCTGTATGTCTGTCTTAATACATAATTGTGGACAAGACACCCTGCACTTTCAAGCATCCTAATAAAGTCGCCTTTATTACAATTACATTATTACTTAATTGGTTCTAAACAAATGAGGTATGTTCTCACTTGGTGTCCTACCTTGCCCTTAAATGTTCCCACAAACCAAAAGAGATTTTAAGACTTTAGCTCTTTTTACAAAGATTTTTCTTTTATATGATCATGACCAAGACATTTTCACACAGTTTGGACATCTACTTTATAATGTAAGAGCACTCATCTTCACAAAAACCTTGTTTATATAATGTTTTATGTTTATATTTATATATATTTATTTATTAATTTATAATTTCATTTATATATATATTTTTTAATTCAGCTTCTCTAGGTGCAGGATAATAATCTTTTAAATAGTAGATCACACATGGTCAAGCATAGATACATTCTGAATTGTGACAGTTCAAATTATTGGGGGGTGTGAGGGAACATTCTGTAAGTCAGTCCACTAAAATTTCTAAAATCTCGTACACATTCTCTGACAATGAAATTATTTTTGAACTAGCTGTTTATACTATGGAGTATCCCATTTGCCAAGCTTTTCTGAAATGAGAATGCAGTTTGAAAAGTAAAATATATTGCAGCCACGTGTCTTTCAGGATGCAGTGGGAAGACTCAAGAACAGATGAAGACTGAAGAAACATACTTGTGCTTTTATCAGAAAGCTGTCACTAGAGCTGCAGTAGATGGCAGTCTACTTTCATGAAGGCAGTCATCATAAACCAAGGGGCATGTTTTAAAATCTCTGTATTGACTTTGTCCTGGGCTGGAGAAACATTAGTTGTGCCTGTGTATGGAAATGGAAAAAGGGCTGTTTCAGAAAAGGGTTGTTTGAGTCTGGTTTTAAATAGCTGTCAAACAACAGACTTGCAGAAGTAGCCTACCCTGAAATCGCCATCCCTTTTTTTATGGTGATGGGTGATACTGATAAAATGTTACTGGTATTTTCTCTGCAAGAAGGTGAATAAAACTTTGTAAGGGTCAAGCACAACTTTTTATATCTGAAGTATGTGGGAGAAGACTGTAGCCACATGGAGTATGCTGCATTTCCTGAGGTCTTTTAATTATTAACATGATAGAGGAATGTGTGGAAAAAAGCAAGTTGTATGAACTTACAAAAATATGCAGATCTCCTAAAACCAGACCATACATTTAGCAGAAGGAAAACTATTATTAATGCTGTTCATCTTACCACAATGTCTAGGCACTGTGACAGAGACCCACATCCTTTTGTGCTATTGTTTAATGAGCAGCTTCCTCAAGTCTGGAAGTTGCAAGATTCCTGTATTATTCAGCTGTGATTGCAGTAACATTTATTTGGATCATTCTGTTTCCTAAACCCTCATATTTTCTATGTGTTCAGAGACAATTTGGAAGGTGATATACTACTCACCTGAACCAGAGGATCAGGGAATCCTCAAGGTTGGAAGGTGCCATCAGGACTAAAATCACCTATGTCCCAGCTCACAGCAGGTGAGGAGGTAGAGGAGGCTGCCCAGCGCCATGTGTAGTTGGCTTTAGTTATCTCCAAGGGCTGAGATGCCAGAACTTCTGTGGGCAACATGTACAAGTGATTGACTGGTCCCATAGTGGAAAAAAAAAAAAAAAAGCCAAAACCAAAAACTGAATAGCAAAACCTTCTGGAGTGTTCAGATGGAATTTCATGTCATCCAGTTTGTGCCCATTGCCTCTTGTGTTGTCACTGAGAGGAGCCTAGCTCCGTACATTTCTTTTTTTTCCCACCAAGTATTTCTAGAAATCAGTAAGATCCTTCAAGAGCCTTCTCCAGACCAAACACTCCAGGCTCTCTCAGTGTATCATCATATGACAAAATTTCCAGTCCCTTTATGGTCCTTTGCTGGAAGTACTCTGGAATGTCCATGTCTGTTTTGTGCTGGGGAAACTCAGACCTGAACCCAGCACTCCAGATGTATCTTAACTCTACCAGTGCTGAGCAGAGGGAAAGGATCACCTTCTTCCAGCCAGCTGCTGCTGCTGTTTTTCCTGATGCAGCTCAGGATGTCAATTGCTGTCTTTGCTGTGCAGGTGAGTTGTTGGTGAGTTGACAACTTTTTGTTAAGCACGTGACCCCCCAATCCGTCTCTGTGTGGCTCTTTTCCAGCCCACTGGCCCCAGCATGTATTGCTGTCTTCTGGGTTGGTTCCTCCTCAAGGGCAGGACTTCCCTTTGTTAGTGTTCAATTAGAAGGTCGTCAAGTTGGTTAAGCAAAATTTACCTTTCATAAATCCTTCCTGATCCTATCTTGTCCTTGGCAAGGGTTTCCATCATTGGCTATTCCATCACCTCCCCAGGAACTAAAGTGAGGCTGACCAGCCTATAATTCCCCGGATCCTCCTTCTTTCAGGGACAGCAGTGATATTTGCTCTCTTACCTCAGGGACTACTTCTGGTCACCCACAACCTTTCAAAGGCAATAGAGGGTAGCTTGCAATAGCATGATGTAGCTTCTTGAGCTCTGTGCATGTCATCCTAAGTCATTCCATGGATGTGTGTGTGTCCCGTTTTTTCAAGTACTTGCTGGCCTTTTCTTGCTCCATCCAAGGTAAGTCTTCCTCCCTGCATATTTTTCCTGTAGTCACAAAGGCCTAAAATTCCTGAAGACTGCTTTTACCAGTAAAAATGGACACAAAGAAGGCACTGAGCACCTCAGCCTTTTCTACGTCCTCTTCCAACTCACATGGCTGTAGAAACTTTCCCCATTAATCTTCACATTTCCCATCTGTTCTGGTTTCAGCCCATACAGAGTTATTTTTGCATTTGCTGGGATGGAGGTACGGGAAGGTCAAGGAGGCTGGAGCCATATGGATGTGTACATGTGATTTATTCTATACTAGTCATGTCATCGCTGTAGGGCATGGCTTTGGGGTAGAAGAAAAGGCAGAGTGGAAGGACAGACATTTTTGTTCCCTCTTTACCTGTGAAAGCAAAGTGCTGAGCAGAGTGGTGCAGTCTGCGTGAAGCTATGCAGACTGGATTGGGAGATTTGTCCATCATTGTTTTCCACTGTCTCAGATGTGGGACAAGAACCCCACACTGGCTGTGGTAATGTCCACTCTTTTCTCCTTTGTCTCTGGAAAAGCCGTGTTTCCACCAGGGATGCAGTAACACCGGCCATTTTTCTCCTTTGTCTCAGGAAAAGCTGCGTGTCACGGGCCATGGTAACAACAGGATAGATGGACTTCCATAAGCATTTTTGGGGTGTAATCATCCTCGTTTATGTATTGTTCTTATTAGTATTGTTGCTGTTACTGTTTGTTTTCCTTATCTTATTATTTTTCCAGTAAATTGTTGTCTCAACCCATAATCTCTCCCTTTTTGTCCCTTTCTCACTGGAGGAAGTCAGGGGAAGGGAAGTGGCTGTTTGGACCTTAATTTCCAGCTGATCTTAAACCACAGCATCACCTCATTCAGCTCCAGGTGGGCTTTGGCTTTCCTCATCCCTGCATGATTGTACAGTGCTCTGCATTCCTCCTAATTCAGCTGTCCCCACTTTCACTTACCATACGTTTCCTGTTTATATCCGAGCTTAGTCAGGAGCTCTCTGACCATTCATGTAGGCCTTTTGCTGCCTTTGTTTGATCTCTGCATATCAGATTGAACGATTCCTGAGCTTAAAGGAGGCGATCTTTGAAAATTAAACAGTTGTCCTGGACTCATCTTTTCTCCAGGGCCAGAACCCATGTGATTCTTCCAAGCAACTCTAAAGATGTTAAAGTCTGCTCTGTAAACTTCAGTTCCACTCTTTGGTATTCTCCCTCCTCTCAAATTTCTGAATTCTCCATCTCATGATGTCTCATGATCCCTGCAGAAAAAACCTCCACATGCCCACACATTTCTTCTGGTGTTGCGAGTGCCAAGATTGGCTTCTCAGTCACCAGTGTCAGGAAGCTGTTTGTCAATGCACTGAATCTGTTGTGTTCTGAAGCTTTAGTTTGACCAGTTCATATCCTTCAGCCCAAAGAAAATTTATTTTAATGTGAAATTTCCAGCTGCTATCCTTGGCAAAGATAAATTCACGCTATTAAATACAATCAAAATCAAAGTGTTTAAAGCCTTTTGCTGCCTTAAGATTGTTGACATTTTTTGAGCTCTTTGCCCATGGCATTTTGCATTGAGTTTATAATCATCAGCTGAAAAGAGAAACTTAAAACCAGATTGTATCAAAATATTATGTATTAATGTGAATGTTCTCCCTATGTCAGTAACATTTTGTGTCAAATACTTTATTGCATACTGCAGGTTGAAGATGCATTTATCCTCAGTTTCACATTTGTAGATCCATTATGACCTCACAACATCTGAAAGTGGCTGGCACTAAAAAGGGGCACTGCAGGACTCTTGTGGAATTGGGAGAAAGGAAAGAAATTCCACATGTATTCATAAATACATGTGAACATGCTCTGAATGTGTTTCCAATAGCAAACTACTCCAAGAGCAAACTTCAGTGATACTCCTGCCATTCTTGCTCTTAGTATGACCCAGAACTGTAGTCCCAGCCATTTTCCACTCTCTCAGTCTTGCTTTAATACCACCTAGTGTAAAACTTAGATTTCCATGGGGGTGGGGGGAAGCTAAACATGCAGAGGACAAGGATTTTGCTGTGGGATGTCTCCTGGTTAATCAGTCTTACCTGCTGTGATTGATGCCTGCACTAATACTTGCATGATGCTGGCTGCCTTCAGAATGTGGGACTCTGGAGAAAAGAAGCCGGAGATTTTGCAGGATGGATGTGGTAATGCTAGGAGGTAAAGCTGTAATAAGGTCACTCAAGCAGATCCTCTCTTTAACTGTTTTGGAAATAACGTGTTGTGTTCCTCTGATTTTTATTGTTCTCTGTGGTGTGCTGCTTCTCAGTCACTTTGAAAGATATATCTTCTGTCTCTTTCAGGGACTCTTTTTTGTTCCCTCTGGGTACTTTTCTACATTTCTCATCCCAAACTTGTCCTGAAAGGATTTTTCACCTCTGTAGCTTGTCCAACCCTTTTTATTCTTCTTTCCTTTCTACTTACAACAACTGAAGAACTGTGTGTTCTTTCCATAAAGGATGAAATTCTTTGAAAGACAAAACTGATGCAGCTGTCAGTTCCCTGGCCTTAGCTATGGCTACCACACATGTACAGCTGTAATGCTTAACTTGTAGTCTTACAATATGTGAACATCTGGAAAGTGTGATAGCTTTTCTGTCTCACTGTAACAAAACCAGGAACAGGTTGCCCAGAGAGGTGATTCATGTCCCATTCCTGGAAAAATTCAAGGTCAGGTTGGACAGTGCTCTGACCAACCTGATCTAATTGAAGATGTATCTGCTCGTTGCAGGGGCTTGGACTAAATGATCTTCTCCAATACAAACCTTCCAACCCAGAAAGAAAAATTCCATCCAAAATAAATATTACAAGCTCAAATCTGAGTGAACCCTCATGAAATTTTTCTTGCCATCTGGAATTACAGATGACAGTGGCCTGAATGCAAATTTGCCTCAGTGATTTTGTGGGAGGAAGGATCCATGTAACGGAAGAAGGATGAGTCCAAACCTGTCCTTTTTCTGGTGTTTGTTGTGTAATTATGAAGCCACTTGTGTCAGAAACAGCATGCAGGATACAGGGTCGCTTTTTCAGTTCCCACAGTCTTGTGTAAGCTGTGACAGAAGCAACTGCTCTTAGAATTGGCTCAGAAGTATCAGAGATGGTTTTTCCTCCTGAAATTGATAGTTCCCTCTGAGGAGATGTAAGCATAACCAAAGCTCTCTGTTTGGCTGCTAGGTGGTGTATTTTATTGTGCCCTTATCGTGAATCATAGGCACCTTGTATCATATAAACAAACTCAAGGCATTTGTTTTAAATACAAAATTTATTAATTAATTCACTAGTAAAATAGCAGTTCTTTTCACCCCTCACATAAAACAACTTGAAAGGCATACAATACAAAAATAATCTGTTGCAACAAATAATCTACAAATCTCAACCAAAAGCTAAGTTAATAGGTTTCTCAAGTCAGTTAATGTCTCAAAACCAAAAATGAGAGCTTTCTTCTGAAACTCCTTATGAAGCACAAGTCAAGACTGAAAACGCCATGCTGCTTCATTTATCTTGCAGTGCAAGAAACTCCTATTGCCAGAGATGGTGACTTCTATTAAACACAGCCTGAGCATTTCTATCTCTCTGGAGATTTATTCTAATTTGAAATACTGAGCACTTTTACATATCCCCTCCAACTCCACTCTAAGTCACAAATGATGAATGTTTTTTCTGTGCAATTTCACCTTAAGTAGTGTTACTATTAGATCACTGACACAAGTCTTCTTCCAGTTTTCCCTGCTTCGCAGATGCAGGATTTTACTGGCTGCCAGTCTCTCATGTTTTGACAGGTGTTGCTCTTCCTGAGGTCATCTGGAAATCTGTATCCTGTTGGCAACTGATTTCTTGCGTGAATATATGAAAATTTAACCCCCTTCCGGGATTTGGGTCTTGGCCAGCTGTTTGCTGTTGCTCCAGAGATAATGCGTATGGTGGTGGTTGTTCCTGCTCATTTGTTTCACTGACAAACTCTACAGTGCTTTCACTGTATGGAGGCGGAGGAATATTGATGAATTCTTGCTGTTGTATTGTGGAGGCAACTGACAGTAGGGAGACCATTTTTTCAGGATCTATGCTGTCTTCATAAGAGGGAGGATAGAAGTCAGGCCTAAAATAAGCAAGCCAAAAAGAAACACATTATGGTGAAGTGTGATTTATCTCACAGAGCTTGGTTAGATGCTTTGTCTGTTATGTTTCCAAAATTTAGATGAGGCTTTAACAGTAAACAGATATCTAAGTGTGTTTAAAGAATGAAATACATTAATATAAAATGTAGGCATAACTGGTATAATTTGCCTCACCTTTGTACAAAATGTTTTATTAAAACACAGCACTCTAAAAAGACAAGCCTTCCCCGTGAAAATTCCCAACCGTGGCATACAAACGCTCATGCTTGTGAGTATTTTAACAAGTGAGAGAAAAGTTTAATTTGGAAGAAGAATGAGATCAGTGTTCAAAGTTATTTATTATTGCAATAACCATTGTTTTCCACAGTTTAAAAATAAATTTGGTACGTTTCTGCTTATCTAACCAAAATTTACTGAATGTTGCTTTTATAGTGCCTTTAGAGCACCCATTCTCAGTGTTTCTAGTACGGTTTCCACAACAGTCCAGGGAAAGAAATTTGTATCCAGTGACATGTTAAAGACTCTTGCCAGGTCTAGTGCAGTTTAAGAAACTGTCTCTCTCAAAGCATCAGACTTTGTAAAGGACAAAGTTATAGGGTCACAGAATGATTTGGGAAGGGACCTTAATGATCATTCAGTTTCTGCCATGGGCAAGGTCACCTTCCACTAGACCAGACTGTCCATCCAGCCTTGCCTTGAGTGCTTCCAGGGATGGGGCAGCCACAGCTTCTCTGGGCAACCTGCTCCAGTGCCTCACCACCCTCACAGTAAAGCATTTTTCCCCAATATCTAATATAAACATATCCTTTCTCCATTTGAAACCATTCCCCTTGTACTGTCACTACACATTCTTTTTGGAAGTCCCTGTCCATCTTTCCTGTAAGTTCCCTTCATGTACATAGGGTGCTGTAGACTCACTGGAACCTTCTTGGGGCTGAATAATTCCAGATATCTCAGCCTGTCATCACAGGAGAAGCATTCCATTCCTCTGATCATCTTCATGGTGCTCTTCTGGACCCATTGTAGCAGGTCCATGCCCTTTCTGTGCCAAGGATGCCAGATCTGGATGAGATGCTCCAGGTGGGGACACACAAAGACACAGCCAAGGAGGAGAATCCCCTCCCTTGACCTGTTGGTCACCCTTCTTTGGATGCAGCCCAGGACACATTTGGCTTTCTGGGCTGCAGGTGCACATTGCTGGGTCACAGTGACCTACTTCATCAACAAAACCCCCCCAGGTTCTTCTCCCAGGACTGCTCTCAAACCATTCTCTGCCCAGCTTGTGTTTGTGCTTCAATTTGCACCAACCCAGATGCAGAACCTTGCGCTTAGCCTGAAGGTTCTTAGCCTTAGGTTGAATTTCCTGAGATTTTTAAATTGGGGGAACAATCAGACAATAAAATTTAAGCAGGAGCCATATAATGAATGAGCAAAGGCCCCCAGCATAACTCAGCTTCTCTCTACATGAGTGCCCACCCCGCAACAGCATCCTAAATTGTCTGCTGAGATGGAACTCAGTATGCTCCTGTGTGAATTTGGAATAGCTGCACCTGCTGCCTCCATGCATGGCTTTGGAAGCTTTGGGAAGTCTGAAATTTTCTCTGTTTAAGGTAGTATACCTTACCTTAGGTATTGTTTTCATGAATGGCTGTTTGCACATTGCTGCTTGCTCTAGCAAATAAAATTTCCGACTACAGTTCTCTCCGCAGAAAAATAATAAAATAGCTACAGGATTTGCATTTTGTAAAAACCTTGCATTGCTTCTTTCTTTTCACAAAGACTGTGTGTTTAAAAAATAGCATCCCTCCCTCCCAATTAATCTGCAACACATACCTGTCTATGGTGCAGACATGTGGTTCTCTGTGGCTGGGACTTTGAATGAAGATGCCAAGGGCCCTGTATTTCAGGACTTCATGGAAAGTGCTCCAAAAAATGCCAGTAACAAGGAGACAGAGCCCCAAAGCTAACAGGCAATAAAGCACTAGCTTGTTGTTCCCACATCTGCACATGGATGAATTCATGGACATGCAAAGTACTCCCAGGCAAATAGTGGAGAAACTGAGTAAGAGCATAAAAAGATGAATGAAAGTAAAGAGACCTTTAGGCATCCTCCACAGAAGACACAGCACTTTGTTCCTGTCTGCTGTTTGTTTGCTGGCTCTCTCTGCTGTACTTCTCATATTCATGTATGGGTACTTTATATGCTACAACCGCCCTGTAGAACAATTAAGAGAAGCAGGCAGTTTTAACCTACTCATTAACTCTTTGAAGACTTATAAACTCTTTTGAGATTAATTTGTAACCTTCTACCTACTTTAGGAAGGAAGCAGAAACTTCCTGAACCATCCCTTTGCCGCTGTAATCTCTGGAGTGTAAACTTGGACTGCTCCCTTCATTGCATGATTTGCAGTGGTTTATACACTTCACTGCTAATGAATGAGACCCATATTTGTTAAATTTGACTTACTTGACTTTAAAAGAAGACCAAACAGCAACCAGCAAAGATGGTCTTCATAAATCCCCATTAAAATTTGGAGGGAAAATATGCTTCATATAAATGCAGACATTGACATGGGAGGGGAATGGGCATCAGTAAAAACTGCTGTTCTCTGAGGGGCGATGTCATCTCACCTTTTCTCTCTGACTTACCAAGATAAGGTATAAAGAATATTAGTGTCTGACAGGTGTCAATCTAGGTTCAACAAAGGATTTACTTCTCTAAGCACTAAGTGTTGCCATGCAGTCCTGAGAGCCTAGGAAGCTGCCATGAAGCACTTGCATGACCTATGCAGTTTATAAAGGAGTGCAGCACCTCAGACTGGGACACAGGGCAGCCTTGAGGGGCGTCTGTGAGCTCCTAGAAGAAGCAGCAGAAGGCAACACATCTCTTACTGAGCAGGTTTCCTGGACATGGAGTTACCCCAAACATATGCTGGGCTCTGAAAAGCACACTCAGCTTTCTCTCCATCTGCCTAACTTGCATAGCTATTATTGGATGGGTATTACAACAGCCAGCTCACACCTTCCTATACTGGTTTGTAGGTTTCAAGTTGCAAAAACAGCAAAAAATTCGACTGCAAAACCAACTGGTGACACAACAAATAGATTACTTCCCTTAAAGGACCTGCTTCAGTGGAAAAGACATAAAGTGGAGCAGATTCCCACTAATGTGAGTTGCCACTCAGCTTGTGGGCAGGTGCATGTTTCTAAGGGACAAGGTGGAGTGTTGGGAAAACAGTTATTTTAGACACTGGCTTTGCCAAATTCAGGTCTTTAAAAGAGGTGGCCCAGTTGCGACAGAGGAAATTGGAAACCAGGAGGGTAAAGCCCTGTGTTGGGGGTAGGAGTTCATGCAGGGAAGGTGTGAGTGGAGCTGAGAACGTGAGAGGCAGGTGAAGCACAGTGAAATGGTAGTCAGTGCTGCTGGGTGTCCACTCAACAGCAACAGCTGCCCTTCCAGAAATGTAACTGCAAAAGTGTACTGTGACATAGACACATTAAAATAAGCTGTTTCAAAAGGCAAGTAATTTACATCTGTCTTGCCTAATATGAAGTCCACCAGTTCATCTTCTTTCTGCTGCAGAACTGTTCACCAGGACTCCTTTGCTTCATGCTCTGTTGTTTCAAATATTAATGAATGCTCTCCCTTCAATTTGTTTTCCCACAGGTTAACAGATCCAGCTGAATTTACAAAAATCTTTTTTCTGTATAATTTCTACTTTCTGCATATCTGTTAAACATACTTTATTTTGCAAAACACTTTTTATTACTTCTGGGATTTTTGATGTTTCAGATCTTAACTCACTTAAATAGAAATATTGAGTTATTCATGACTGCTGTCTAAAGTTCAGTTAATTAATGTAATTCACATCTTCTGTAATGCTACTCCTTCTGCTACGAGATGGTATTTATGAAAGAATGACATCAATAAAAATAATTTTTACTTCTTGTTTTCTGTATAGACTTATACTCACTTGCCTGTGTGGTCATTGAAATTTATACCTGGAACATTATAGCATCATATCTGTGGTGATAAAGGATTAGTTAAATGTTACAGGAAAACATGGACAGGAAATTGTATTCTCTCTTGGAGATTTGCAGGGTTTTTTGCAGGCTGCAGAATTTCGGTGTTTTCTCCAAGAGACCGGTTTCATCTGTGGAAACAGACTATGGGTCTATTATCCTTGAAAACAGCATCTGTACCTCAGCCAGCGGGTATATGAAGGGAAAGGTAAAAAAAAAAAAAGGTGGCAATAGCACCATAATGCTGCTTAATTATCAGGGTTCTATTATTTTTCTTGTTTTCCATCACTTCAGATTTTCTGTAATGTTATTCTTGGCCTTTTCCAATTTCCCTAACATTTTGCAGCTTGATTGTTTTATTGGCAGTGAGTGTCTTGGACTGCATCACACTGGATGAGCAGATTTCCTATTTCTCTTACAAAACAGGAAGAAAGTTGCTTCTAATGAGATCAGGTGGGAAAAGGGAGTAACTAACATGGTGTAAAGGTTACTGAGCAGAATTGGCTGCAGACCAAGGTCAAAAGGTAGCAGTCCAGATGGAGAAAAAGCAATTCTTAGGAAGTCTGATTGAAGATGAACTTAATGGGTGTTCCACTGGATGATTTGACGATTGTGATTGTTTGGCAATTTGCTTTTCACTTTGAAAGGTCACTGCTTATCCTGTATCCTGTTGAAACATGTAAGGCTTCAACAAACCAGTTTCTGGAATTATGCTGCTTGCTGCTCAAAAAGAAATTTGTGATATCTTACACATTTTTATGAGAGTTGTGAAACACAAACTTATTTTTTAACTACTAACAAAATGGAAAATTTGACAGTCAGAAAATTAAAAAATAGACTTTTTAATGCAAATAATTGTGGCGTGCTAATACCAGCTGCATATCATATCACAGTACATGCATGATATAAGATGCATGCCAGATATGAGGTCATATTTGCTACTAAAAAGTGATATTTTACCAGAAATTGGAAGCTTATATGTTTTACTCTGGTCTGAAATGAATTATTTTTTAATAAAATTAAAACTAAATTTACACAAGTTTTGACTTTTCTTTTGTAACTTTCTAGCAGCCTTAGCTGACATGATTTATTGTAATAACTCACTTTAATGGTTTTTTATGTTTTTGTCAATAATTCAAAGCAGATTTGTCAATGGGTTTCTCTAGCAATTCCAGTATTCCTTAGAAATATATAACTGAGTTAATGGGAAATTATTTTAAGCTCTGCAGGTGTAGTCTCTTCTCCATATCATACCTGAATTAGTGACAGTTTTGAGAGCATAAAAAAGTTTAAGAATGACTGAGAGTCAATGCAATCTGAACATCAAAATCATATTTCACAGGTTGGTTTCCAGCCTGAGGATGTGATGATGTCTAAGCAAAGCAAGGTGCATGAACACAGCCAGGGCTGCTCTTCGTGTCTGAAGGTATTGAGATTTTAGGAGGTGTGGCTCCTATTTGAGAATGAATGATTGAATTTCATGAAGGAAACTGGGTATAAGTCATTCTACAAATACTTGAAAAAAACAGAAATTAACTAACTGGGTTGAAAATAGTGCACTGCAGGATTTTTGTAGAGAGGTTTCCCCAAATTGTAGAGAATAGTTTATTCTAGAAACAGGTAACAGAAAACAGCAATAAATACTTAAAATAAGGAGAATTGAGATACTAAGTTTTCAAATCACAGCATAAAATTTTGATGTTTAACAGACAATATTGTAACAAATATTTAAACTTTATTTTTGGTTAATCAGATATTCTTTTTTTTCCTGAGGTATTCTTTCCAAATTTTATTGTTTTATTTATTTACTAAAAGAATGACATACAGTAAGTTTGATAAAAATTGTGATAACTAACAATAATTCAAAGTTTAATAGTTTAAATCTTTAACATTTTAAATAGTTTGAAGTGATTATGTGAACTGGCTAGTCAGAAAAAATTACACATAAATGGGACAGTTACCTTATGAATATGGAATTATCTGTGGTCTATCAGGCTATTTATTGATATATCTATCTGAACTGTATATTTTTGTAGAACTTTGAAATGAACATGATGGATTATCAAGACATCTGAGGCCTTTCCTTTTTGTTTATATATGTGAAAACCAGAATGTTCCTGTGTCAGGAAAGAAAAAATACAGTAGCCAGTGTTCTTCTTTTTCTCTTAGCAAGAAGATATAGTGGAAGGCTCTGGCAATGAAAATACAGGCATGCTTATTTGTCTCATGTTCACATATTTTAAAATACCATGTCTTGCCTGATATCCAGGAGCTTGGGAAAGCTATGAACTGCATATGAACATCTATTGAATCAGACATTATGCTTCTTTCTGTGGAATTAAGAGTAAAGCAAATTATCACGTGTACAGTAAAACAGAATGCTTTTAAAATAAAAAGAAAACGCAAACCAAACAAGAATAACCAAGCCCACAAAACAGAAGGCTCTGGTGTCTGTTTACCTGAGCATAAGGATCAGAGCTGTTGGTAAACAGAGTGACAGCCTGGCTGAGCAGTGTGGATTAGAGGCTGTGCAGGGCCATCCCGTCCCTTCTGCTCTGTTCCAGCTGTGTGTGGTCCCTCCAGCACAGTTGTGTCTGCACAATTTCTGAGTAGGAAACAATTTTACAGCACTGCTTAGCAAATATGGATAACTTTGACCCCAAAGAATGAGCATCCTTTCTACATGAGACAAGGTCCCTTTTGTTCATGCATCAGTGCTGTAGACGATGTGCCAGCCAAAATGTTCATTTTACAGAAAGATTTGTATTCCACCATTTCATGTGTGAGGATTTTGGCAGAATTCCAATCCTAAATTGGTAAAAAAATTACCAGTTAAATAGTAGTGCTATTATAGGTAATTAGCTGATTATATGGTTTAATGGCAGTGAAAAATGTCTGGGGGGAAGTTTTACTTAGGGGGAGAGTGAACAAGTATTATTTTCCATTCAAAATTTAAGTGCCACTCTTCTTTTTAACTTTTACTCCTCCTACATCTTTTCTGCAGAAGATGGTTGTCCTAAGGATTTTTAAATTGAGGTCTAGCAGTAAAATACGGTTTTGTATAAGGAGTCCAAGAAAGACATATAGCCTGTATAGATACCTCCAAGTAGGGCTCAGATAAGCATGAGAACATGGGGTACTGCTCATATGAACAGTACTGTTCTCCTCTAGGAAAGACAAGGACTGCCTTGAGCACTTCTTTAATCTGTCTTTAGTTTTATGGTATGGGAGGCACTGAAGCACAGTGCTGTTGGCACTGATGCCTTTTTGCCTTCAACAGCAGGGGCAAAGTCAGGCATTCTGTCTTGGCCTGAAGATTTGAGCAGTTTTATCAAAAGCAGATCAAAAGTGAACCCTGAAGGAGCTGCTGGTAGCTCTTGATCTAACAAAGCACAAAAAGCTTAAAGCTAGCTGTTTGGCTGTGCTGGACTGTTTAATATTAAAACAAGCATTCCTACTGGCTTTCAAGTACAGTTAAATATTGTAACACAATGAGATTGAACCTCCTGATACTCTTCTTATTTGACGTCATTTCAGTAGGCTGGCTGAACAATACAATCAAATATTGTACATCAGTAGAGCTTAATTAGCATAGGTGTAACTTAAGAATTTTAAGTGGAATAGATGCAAAAGTCCAGCTCTAGGTTAGAGGAATCCTTTGAGTTTTACACAAAATTGACAAATGATCTCATATAGTGAGATCTTAAAATGTCTTTCAAAATTATTTTCAGAGTGAATCTGGCATTAGAAATTACAGTTATCTGTATTTGTTCCCATAAATGCAGTGCATGCTTTGATATGTAATTTTACTTGCAGAGGTCTCCTCATTTCTGATTTGAACCAAATGAGTGAATCAATACTCAGGTAAATGTCAACAGTCAAGCAGGCAGGTTTGTAAAGAGGCAGGTTTTCAGCACTTACAGCATGTCTGGTTTGCCAAAGAAAATGAAGAAGGTGTGTATCACAAGAAAATGCAAAACAATTTAAAAAGAGAGAATGAAGAACATTTGCCTAAGGAGCAATTAACTCAAATATGAATTGTCTGGGAAAGCATATGGACAAGAACTATAGCCTGTGGCATGTGTGAAGCTTGCATTGTGCAAAGTCTGCACACTTCTGTGCAAATGAACAGGCCTGACTGATGGAGAACTGGTCAGCCAAACACACACACATGCACCAAAAAAAAAGAAAAAAAAAAAACAAACTCCAAAAACAAACAAGCAAAAAAACCAACCAAAAACCAAAAAATAGACAAGCAAACCGAAAAAAGCCAGAATAATAAGAAGTGTCTTAGGAGGTGGGTGTTTGAGATGAAGGTCTGCATTTTGACAAGTGGACCCAGAAATATTGGCAGACTCCCGGGCCTCTTTAACTTTCAGTTAATAAACCAGACTGCTGATACTGGCAGGAAATACCTACACAGCACTGCTCATTAATGCATGGAGCATAGAGACCTACAATTAGTTTGCTGCCCTACAGGAAAATGGAGTGCAGGAGGCTGATATCTCCCTGATGATTCAAGAAGGAATGTCTCCAGCCACTATGGGATGTGAATGCATGAGCCACAGGTGCGTGCAGAGGCTGGCAGTTGCATTGCAAAAGCTGACTAATTCCATGCTTCTGGGAAGCCTTTCCATTCTCTTTGCAGGCTGCCACAGAACCCTATACTGGCACTGCTTCTCACTATTTGGGGATCCCCTACTATACATGATACAGGAACATCTTCAGCCCCTCACAAGACGTGCAAACTCTGTCTCCTTTGTAGATCACCAGACTTCCTCTTAGAGAAGACAAAAGGGCACTTCCCACCTAAGAAGAGCCATCTTTTAGGGTGGTCACAAAGGTTCTGCAGGAAATAGGGGTCTCTATTGAAGACTTTTCATGGGTGTGGAGTGACAGAGCAGACCCTGTTTCTGGCCGAAGAGATGGTGCAGGCTGATGTATGCATACATAAAATGCAGCATCACGGAGGTCCAAATGAGTCAATGAGGCCTCATCACAGTCTACAGCTTCCTCAGAGGAGGAAGAGGAGGGGCAGACACAGGTCTCTCCATTCTGGTCACCAGGGACAGGACCTGGCAATTGCATGAAGCTGTGTCAGGGGAGGTTTAGGCTGGATTTCAGGAAAAGGTTCTTCACCCAGAGTGTGGCTGGGCACTGGAACAGGCTCCCCAGCGAAGTGGTCACACACCAGCCTGACAGAGTTCAAGAAGTGTTCGGACAATGCTCTCAGGCACATGGTGTGATTCTTGGGGTGTCCTGTGAGGCCAGGATTTGGACTTTGATAATACCTCTGGGTCCCTTCTGCCACAAGGAGTATTCTGTCCTATAAACAGCAGTTGCTGTCAGTTTGGTCTTGGTGAGTTCCTAGAGCTTCTGGTCCAGTACCCCACTGGTTACCCCTTGATGGTTTTATAGTCACAGGTGTAAAAAGGTAGCACAATCTCCCATAATTCTTTGGGGTATAAAATTTAAGGAAGTTTTAAACAGTGTGGCTGATGAGGCTCATACTAGAAACACCAAGTAGAACCACAGTTGGTAGAACCATGCAGGAGGCAGAATCAGTGTTAGGGAGATCATAGGGTGTAACAATGGACTTTTGTTTTTGACAAATCTTTAATGATCAGGTGGATAACATGATGACGCTCAAAAAGAACCTAAGAAAGTCACTGATTTTGACTGGTGGATTTTTGATTATTTGATTATAGGACAAGGAATAATGGTTTTAAACTAAGGGAGGGTAAATTTAGATTAGACATAAGAAAGAAGATTTTTACCATGAGGGTGGTGAAACATTGAAACTAGTGAGAGGTGGTAGACGCTCCATTCCTGGAAATTTTCAAGGTCAGTTTGGATGGGGACAATATATTGGAAGATGGCCCTACTCTCTGCAGGAGGGTGGAAGTGGATGACCTTTGAAGTTCCCTTCCAACCCTAGTAATTTTTTGATTCTGTGATTCTATGACTGAAAACACAAGGAAGGAAAGGCACAGGAATAAAACCAGCTAGCTAACAGAAAACTGGAAAAAATGAAACTTTTCCTTTTGATCATGGGTCAACCAAAAACATTGTCTGGATAAGTAGGATAGCAGCTCTGCCTTGAATTTAAGACTTAAGAGGAGCTGATGAGTAAATCCAAGAAATATCAAATATATTCTTACTAAGGAGCAGAAGAGGCAGGAAATGTAGGTTGTACTGGACTGATCCAAGTTCCTTGGAACCGATAGGACTACACATAGAAAGCTAACACTTCACACAGAACATTTCTGGCTTCACAAGAGGGGAGGCAAGAAATTTGTAGTACTGCTGTTAACAAGGTTCAGTGACACAACTGTAATAGAGGCAGATATGACAGATAGGAGGTCTCAAGAAAGATCTTTTCTGCAAGGATGAAGAAGTGTTAAAATTCATATTCAAGGGCATTGATTCCATACATGACTTATGATATCCTGAGCAAGGTTCCTTTGAACCTGTAGCAGACACACTTAATAGCAGAAGTGCTATTAAGTAAAGAATGAATCAACACCCATTGTACCGGAAGCAACAGAAGGTGCTGGACATGCTGTACTGGGCAAAATGAAAGCTGAGAGGCAATATGGTTATTGTCCACAAGCACATCAACAAGGGAACAGCAAGGTCAGAAGGAAAAGAACTATTAAAGTTATTAACTATGAAAGCATAAGAAAAAGATTATTCAAAATAGCCAGGAGAAACTTAGCCTGAAAATGAGTGGACTTAGAAGAGGGAAATTCCTGATTCTTTTCAGAATGAAAGACTGAAAATATATAATAGCTGTGAAACTAACTAAATAGGAAAGAATAAATACCAGTGAATACGTATCCATAGTGACAAGTTTCCCTGCTTTGTACTCCCGAGATACCTTGCATAAACAGATTTTGATAAAAGGAAGATATAGACCCTGTAAGGACTTTGAAATTCATTTCAGTGGATTAATCTGAACCACATTACTGTTCTGAGAACTCATACAACATACTCTAATTAAAACAATAGTGTAGTCTATTAGAGAAATGATGTCAAACTTTCTCTCCCAGTATGTTGCCTCCAAAACAAGAAGGCATAAAATATTTCTGGAGGTGTTTTACCTGCAAAGTTTAAGGTGAACCTGGTCTCCAGCTCATCATGTCAGCAATTTAACTCACTTCTGTTCCTGACTGATTATTCTCTGGAGAATGAAAAAAATGCAAACCTTTAGTCACACACATGCAGGAGCCTCATGATAGCTTGTGGGCTAATGCTTCATTTTCACAGGTAAGTCACTTGGAGACACCTTCCCAGATTCCTCTTCCCAGATGACCATCCCTGATCAATGATTCTGTCTACCTGAACCATGCTAGGTCTCATAAGTGTGATGTCCCATGTTCCTGATATCTGTTGTCTTTACCATCACATTCCAAACACTGAACCCACAGAATGCTATTAAAAAGATACTAGAAGTACAGCTGCAGAGATTTTTCCATCAAAAATGTAGCTGCTGAACAGAGTCTGTATTTTCTAATATGGCCAGAACAGATTCTTTATCCAGACTCGACTCCTGAATTTTTTGGGGTTGAGTCTTTCAAAGCCTTCAATAATGTAACCTTGAAGGAGGAACAGAATTGCAGTCCTGTATATTTACTTCTCAGCTCCTATTGAACATGGTGCACATGTAATTTAACTTCTGGAGTGGTGCTGCAGCCCTTCAGTCAGCATAAACCACTATCCAAAGGATTATGTCCCTGTCTCCTAACTCATGGTCACTGCCTTCTGTCCTTCCCAGCCCCTCTTTTGCTCCCTTCCCATTTGATCCAGCACTTACATTCAAACGGCTACAGTCTGAATCAGAGAAAATACCTTTCCCCCCCTTTTTTTCCCACTCATCTCGTTCAATTTGCAGCTGCTCAGTTCCTCCACCAAGTGAAGGAACAGCTAGAATTGGGCAGCTGGGTCAGGAGGAAAGGCACAACTTCACCTTTTGGTAACTGTGTACTTGTTGATTATACCCCCAAAGGAGAAACAGTTCCTATCTATATTCAGATTGGAATTTTTTATTTCTCAGGCTGAAGTTCTGCTCTCTGCTTCTCATTCTCTCTCTTCTTTCCTGCTTATCATCTTCACCATTTTTTCCCAGTTTCTTCCTGCCCCTTACTCAATCCTTTTTGCAAAGCCAGCTTCTTTCTTTAAAGATGCTGCATTCTCTTTAAGACATGCAGCATGTCAAGTTGAGCAGCACATAACTGTCGAATTTTAACTCCTGATTATAAAACAGATATCATAGTTTAATGACTCGTAGTAAGGATTACCTAAATAGCTGTAGCTGGAGCATAGGAACTATGAGAAAAAGGTAGAGAGTTCCTGTTCATCCCAGTGAGGGCAGGAGGAGGTGGGGAAACTAAAGCAGCCTTCCATCTCTTGGAGGGAGATCATAGAAAAGAAAGAGTTTATTATATGACAACTCACTCTGGATACCTTGCAGACTAACCCTCCTTTACAGCGTCTTATTTCCTCAAAGGAGACAGATACATTTTAGAGATGAAAAGTATCCAGTACTTGCTTTCAAGTGTATCCAGTACTTGAGTTTCAACATTTTTCGCTGTTTTCCATGTTTCTAACTGTCTCCATCCTATTTACTTGCAATCCACTCTCCTGAACACTACAGGTCCTGTTCACTGTTACTGAAAAGGGAAATACTCCTTCCCTTTATCTCTAACCCTTTGGTAGACTATGCAACTACCAAGTTGATGAAGTCTCTACATACCCTTCAGTACTTTGTTCATGTGCAATTTGTTTTGTTTTCTGCTTCATTTAATCTCAATGTCTGATTTACTCCTGGATCGTTTCCACTGGAAATGCTGAGGCCAGCTAAGACGATCTACATGAAGCATGACAGAGAAAAACTCTCACAAAAAAATATACCTGCACACTTCATGAGGTTTGACTGTTGGAAACTTTGCTCTTTCCTTTGAATTCTCAGGTACAAAACACGTCAATATGTGTAGAGTTCTGATAAGCAGCATTTTAACTCTGCTGTTATTCATCACTCATGATGTCCAGCAAATATATGCAAACACCAGTGTTTTTAAAGAGGAAAAAGACAGCTCTTTGAATTTCTTGTTGTCCTTAAACATAGAATGTCTGGATATAAACTAGAAGGCTTCCATATAGATCTTAGACAGGAGCAAAAGGGAGGGAAGGGCATATGAGTGTATTAAAATTTATGCTTTTTAATAATATGTCAGTCCATACACAATTTAAATTCTGCCATTGGTCAGTGCTTCTGTTCCCTGCAGAAGACCATATCTGTATCCATCTCTACTGTCTTAAGCATAGCTACAGAGATTGAAGATAAATAATGAAATTTTGTATTGTTATTTTCTTGTAATGGAAGTTCAGTGATCTCTCCCCCAGCTGTACAATAGCAAAGACAGCTTTGGACCATGCAACTTGTGACCTCACTCTGGGAGCTATTTCCTTTGATATAACTCAAAACATCTTGAACTCCTAGTGACAAATTTATTGTTAAGGCTCTGTTGTGCTCTGTTTGCAAACTTATCTGATGAAAGGGAGTTATCTTGCAGTGGTAAAGGAGAACCCCCCATACCCACTGCAGCCTAATTACTCATCTGTGTGCAAAATATGGCTTTGTAACACCACCCCCACTCCCCAGCCCTCAGACATCTCATCTGAATTAAGATTTTGTTCTTAACAAGATGGATATTGAAATTGATGCTCCAGGTCAAGGCAAAAAGAGAAGACTGTGCCTTCAGCTCTGGCATCGGAAAAACTTGATCATAGAAGTATTTTATCTTCTGCACTGAGTGAAATAAGTGGATGATTAAGTAGTTCCATCATTTTTATTGAAGTAAATATCTATTTTCAGGTTACATATGACTTTCCTAGTCATTATCTTTTAAATAACAATCTGAAAAGATTGTAATATTCTTCACAAAAGTAAAATTTATGGGTAAATATCAATTTGTCTTCCCCACTAGCCTGAAATCCTCCTTTCTCAACCCATAGTTCCTCATACTGCTGGCACCTTTCTATCTCATGCCATTTCTCACCAGGTAATTTGGCCTCATAAGAATATTATGAGGCACTGCAAAAACATGAATTGAAAAAAACCCCTTTGAGCAGAAGAGATGTCACACTAAATACAGAATATAAGTGAGAGTAACGTGATCACAAATTTTCTCCAGTTTAAGAGTGAAGGATATTGTGAGGGATGGTGTTGAAGGCCTTATGGAAGTCCGGATAAATTACGTCTGTAGCCCTTCCCTTGTCCACAGATGCTATCACCGCATCTTGGAAGGCCATTGGACTGCTCAGGCAGGACTTGCCATGCTGGCAGTTCGAGCCGTGGCCCTGCCAGGTGCCTCCATTCTGGTGCACAGCATTGTTCCTCTGCAATGCTGTCTGTGCTGAACGTGCCTGGGCGCAGCTGACATCAAACCAAGCTGGCTATCCAGCCCAAGCAATGGTGTGTGACCTGTATTTTGATATTTATGAGCAGCTTAAAAAGGCAAACGTTTCCTAACATCTGATTGACTGTAGACACAAAAATCATACAAATTGCCAGATAACCGCATGGTGATGTATCACGTCAGATGAAAATGTTGGTTTATTCTTTTCATATTTAAAAAGAGTGCAAAGAACCCTAAAAATCCTAGAAGAGCTTGTCCAGGTGGTGAGACAGGGCTATGCACAGCTTGGGGATTCAGGCATTTGCTTCATGGCTTCAACACCTGCGCACAGGTGGCCACTGTTTGGACATTGTGAAGGACCAGGGCTGCAGGGCTCAGAAACAACCTCAGAGAGAAGTTACAGGGAACTTGTTTCTCTTTTGTAGCACATGATTGGAGTAGTCTGCAAGACTTACAGGGTTGGAGCTAGTTCTAATGGAACATTTTTCCAAATAAAAGAAATCACTAGACCTTGAATTAGCTCAATGAGACAATACAATACATTAATTATTGATTTTCCTTCGAATTCTGTGTAGATGCTCTAGAGATTTTGATGAAGAATGGCAGCTGAGGAGGTTTTTAGTAATCAGAACTCTTTGTAAATCATTAGGCATGAAACTACTTCACTGACAGTAAATAGTGCAGATAAATGTAGGTCTGTGCAGACTGTAATGTTGGTTTGGTTTCTCTTCCAGTTACAGGATTAATCAGAAGGATTTTTGAACAGTTGGAAGTTAAGTGGAGTTTTCAAAATATGCAGTAGTTAGCAGAATGTATTTCTACATCTGCTTACACATGACATAAAATCTCATGAACAGTCATTTTTGTTGGGAAACTTTTACCATGCTTCAGATTTAAAAATTATTTTTTCACAGTGGCATAATATTTATATTTCCATTTCTAAATACATTCATTTATTATGATTTTTTTTAATTCAAGAATTTATGTTAACTTCCATTGCGCAACAGGAAATATTCTTAACACACTATTTCCTTCATTCAGGGAAAAATTTCCCATGTTTTCCATAGGACTTCTCATTTCTTTAAGCAACCTGCATGATTGAAGCATTGCATCTTATCCCCTTCTCCTGCAAGCTACCATTTCACATATCAGAAATGACCATATAAATAATTATTCTTCTCAGTTAAAATGCTGACAGCATCACAGTTGCAATTTTTCATGAGTCTCACTGGTAACATCCATCTCAGTTCTTTCCTAATTCTCAAATTCTCTGCATTCTTTGTAAAAGTTAAACAAAAGTAGTTAAATAAAGGAAAGTAGGATCTCACAGAAGTGAGAGTTTCCACAGGATGAGCGATGATGCTTACATGCCTTTTATTAGTTTTTGTAGAACTGCAGTGCTGAAACCTCTGAAGGGCCACAGACTGGCAAGCCCTGCAATCCTAGCTCCTGCCTGTCTGGAAGAGCTGCACCCCGTTGTTCCTTCCAGACACATCTGTCAGAGGCGAAGCAGCCCAGCCTCATCCTGCCGCTGAATGCGCTGGCCCAAGGAGCTCCTCCTGCCCTGGCTTGGCTGGGACTGCGCCAGCCTCAGCAGCTGGTACCAGCACTGCTCTCATCTGACGCCAGGGTCGCTCTCAGCTGCCTCATGAAATCACCAGAGAAGCCATGTAGCTGTCTTCCAGCTTGATCTGTGGGTCTGTTTTGACAAGGGAGGGTGACTTTACCCCACAGTGTGTTCCTGTCAGAAATACTTGCTCACACAGCTAGAGGTATGCTCACATACAGAGCAGTGATCTGCTGGGGAAGGACTATGCACCTTTTCCTCCCTCACAGCAAAGAGGTGGTTTACATCTGTCACTCATGTGTAGGAGGTGTTTGTCCCTAAATGGTGCCAGGTAGCTCCTGCAAGGGAATGTCCTGTCCTGCCTAAGATGCATCCCCTGAAGGAGCCCTGCCTGAATGGAGATCACAAAGATGCAAATAGTACAGCATTTACACAGGCAGACCCCATGGAGAGGGCAGCTGTTTAGCTGATCACATCTCCCTGGGGACAGCTACCAGGACTGGTCCCCTCCCTTTGTCACAACGGTTCTCCTTAGGACCCAATCTTGCCTTCTCACTTGCAAGGGCCAGGTGTATGCCATGCGCCTGGGCTGGGTGTGGGGACTGCAAACAACCATCTAAGGGCTTCCCATCTCCTTCCCTCCTCCAGCAGCACCCAGAGTAGCATCAACTAGTTTGGGAAGCCTAAATTTGAAGGGCTGCAGGAGGCACTAGGTGGCTGGGTGGAATTGGTATGGAAAGTACAAATGAGGCAGAGCTACCCAGTGCTGACAGAGAATGTGAGCCTAGACTTGCAGAGTCCAGGGAAATGAAGGTAGAACACAGTAGGAATTTAGCACAGGGAAGGAACTAAGGGATGGGGAAATTGGAGATGTCTGTGCTGTAGAATTAAATGAAAAGAGATGGGGTTTTATGCTTTACAAAGGAAAGGATTAGATCAGTGTTGAAAGGAACTGCTCTGCTAAATTGTTCAGCCTGCCTCATTCTAGGAATGCTTTTTCTGAACTTGCCAGGAAATGTCTCTTGATATTTTTTAAAAGTGTATATTTTCCAGGTGATGAACCTACAGTCATGGAGTTAAGCTATGTTAAACTTCTATGTTTTGAGCCAACCCAGTGGTTTTTTACCTCATAAATGTCAGAAGTGCTGGTCTTTCACTGACACCTGTGGATATAAGGCAGAATTGCACACAGGCTTTTATACTTAGCAAGTCAGGAGTTTCAGATCTCAAACATTCTGGAAAATAGTATCTTCTCTGAGTTTTAACCTGAGGAGTCAGTAAAAATGTTCATAATACAGCTGTAGTGATATACATGCTAACTTGAGAGATTGAGTTTTGTCAGTCTTTCTCTCTTTCCCAAGGGAGAATTATTAATGCAAAGAGATTTAGAGATTTTGCCTTCTGCAAAAGCTAACTATGTGTTTCCTGCACACCTAACCATGTGTTTTACAAGATCAAGATCAATGCAAAGCAGAATGCCTTCACTGCCCATCCAGAAGCTGGGTTTGGCCTGCTGATGGTTTTGCCTGATGGGGAAAACAGTGGGATGGGAAGAGGGGACAGTACCTGTTTCACACTCTGCATTGCTACTCCAGTTGAAAGTGCTGCTGAAATAGTAATAACAGTGCTAACACCCTATCCTAGATCTCCTTAGGTTAACACAGGCTCACAATTTGCATGGGCTGAAGTATGATTTTAATAATGTACCTTTACGTGCAGGGTAAACTTTTAAATGTTTATTTTGCTGGTATTTGCACATGTAGAAATCCTTAGGCTGACCTACAGGACTTCTACAAAAGCTACTGTCTTGTTGAAGGCAAGCTGCTGCTTGTAGGAAAACTTACACATGAAGCCAGGACAAATTGACCTTAAACTAGGATGATTTTGATGCCTAAGACACAATTCTTTTTTCCCAAACACATGAGCACGTGCTTGAAGAATATAGTAGGAATTAATTTACAGGCAACGTAGTAGAATCATTACAAACTAAAGAAGGGCAAGGCAAGGCAAGGACCATCTCTCACCATCCTGACACTCCCACCAATGAATCCAAGGTCTTGCTGGAATCAAATGAGTAAGTGAGTGGAGGCATTCATCACCAGTGCAATGTATCACCACTTGCAATTTACTGTGATATACAGCACACGCTCATTAGGAAACATTTCTTATTTCCTCACCTTTGTACACTGTGGTTGTCTTGACTGTCTTGATAAAACAACAGCTCTTGCAAGATCATTTTTGTCTCTGACACAAAGTTGTGCACTAACATTAGCTCCAGCTGAAGCCAAACCTAGGAAGAGTGTGGCAATCATTTGACAAGCATTTGTTGTTATATGGATTAACTGCAAGAGTGCCTTTCCCAATCACAGAAATGCCCTCTTCCCCAACCTTCTTGCACAGATTTGTGTGCTGTGCAGGAGGTTTGATGTGCAAACCCTTTATTCCAAATGGGTTTTGAAAAAGCTGTAGTATGTAGTGGGGCTTCTGCCATGTGCTGGAAAATCCAACTTTTCAAAATCATTTTCTCTGTGACATTTGTGGTGTTTTAGAAATAAGCAGTGTCTGATCTACAGCATTGCTGAGGATAAGAGAAAAAGAAAGCCACAGGTTTTTTTCATTGGTGTAGGATCTTCTTGAGACCAATAAAGTTTAAAAAGCAAGTTTGGTTAATGGTTAGGCCTTGCTACCATAACAACAGACAAATATGCACTCTCCTGACTTTCAAGAAATGAGGGTCTGGGAGCAGCCCTCTGGCAAGGAAATCTTGGGAGAGAGAAAACCTCTTGGTGATAGGACACTCTCTTTGCAATAGACTTTGTCACATATTATGGTGGTTTTTTGGTATGTTTTAAATATTTTTCAAGACCTTGAAATAGACATGGACCTCTCTCAGGAACTCTTTCTGTTTGGCAGTGCTGGCTGGCATCCTTCTCTGCACACTATTCCAGTGTTATATCAGTAACTCCCACTGAATGGCAGTAGCAGGCTGTGCATATAATTCTGGCACAACTAAAATGTCAGGTATTAAATTAAGAGTGCACAATAACAGCATTTAAATGTTGCACTGCTCTGAGCTAATCTGGACACCTTCCCAGTACTTTATAAATACATGTTGTATTTACAGTTCTGTGGTTAGATTGAAGTAACCTATTACCATAATGATAGTACTCACCCTGTATATTCAATATCATAGAAACAACAGATGTATGCTGTGAGCCTGGAAAAGGCAAAGACAGATCAGAAAGTTACATCTTTCTCCTTAAATAAGGTCTGTTACTGGTGGCTTTACAAGTCTGTGCTATGGTGAACAGAATTAATCTTCTTCATATCTGTGGTTATATATGATACCTTTGTACAGGGGTGGTGTGGTTCTAGTACACACTCTGTACATTTCTTGGCAAAGAGTTCTCTTCTAGAGTGAGGAGAATAATCCATATTTAGAGAGGAAGAAAATGCAGTGATAATATTTCTTGATTAAGGTTTCAAATGGATGTCAACAGACATAGGAGTCTGTGGTTTGTACCTTAACAAAAAGGCATCATTCCCTAGTAATTTTTGTGATCTGTATGCACACAGAGTTGATGACAGCAATACTTTACTTGGGCTTTTGTGGTCATTTGTGGTCAATGCAGAAAAATATCTATGTCTTTACAGCCCCTATTTATGGGAATCAAAATAAGGGGCCAGAGTTTACAACCTCTGGTTATCAAAGAACCATAGGATGGCTTGGGTTAAAAGTGACCTTAAAGATAGTCTGTTTCAAATACCCGCCATAGGTAGGGACAACTTCCACTAAATCAGGTGGCAGAAAGCCCCATCTATCTTGGTATGGTTATGCTGAAGAATTTCTATGCAGTACCCCATTGTTATCACTAATGCCCTCTTGAACTGCTCAACTTTCTCATTTAGCTTAAATGAAACCATGAGATAGGGTAGCAGATCACTGAGATACCTCTGCTCAGATTGCTATCAAAACACCAAAAATCAAACATTACTTCATTGCACCACATACCTCTTTAGTCTCCATTGTGCTCTGTAAAGCATATTGCCAGCCAAAGGATGCCAGTGGCACCCTGGCCTGTGCCAGCAATGGTGTGGCCAGCAGGAGCAGGGCATGGATTGTCCCCCTGTACTCAGCACTGGTGAGGCTGCACCTCAAATCCTGTGCTCAGCCCTAGGCCTCTCATTCCAAGTGAAACATCAAGATTCTGGAACAAGACCAGAGAAGGGCCATGGAGCTGGAGAAGGGTCTGGAGCACAAGTCCTATGAGGAGGGCTGAGAGACCTGGAGGTGTTTAGCCTTGGGAAAAGGAGGTTCAGGGGAACCTTAGCACTCTATATAAGTGCCTGAAAGGAGGCTGTATGAGGCAGGGCTTGGTGTCTTCCAGGTAACAAATGACAGGATTAGAAGAAATGGCCTTAATCTCTGCCAGGGAATGTTTAGATTAGATATTCAGAAAAATTTCTATACGGAGTGGGATGTCAAACATTGGAACAGGCTGCCTGGGAAGTGGTTTGGTCACTATGCCCAGAGTTATTTAAAGGACATGTAGATGTGGCACCTAGGGAAATGATTCAGTGGTGGACCTGGCAGTGCTGGCTTAATGGTTGGATTTGCTGATCTTAAAGATCATTTCCAACATAAGTGATTCTATGATTCTAGGGAGATATGCTTTTTGTAACGGAACTGCCCTACTCAGCATCTCTAAAACCTTACTTGGACTTCAAATGATAAAACAATATGGAATTAATTCTGCATCTGGCAAATTCTGAAGACAAAAGGAACCTTAATCTTAGCTTGTATGGAATCACACTGAAACTTCATCACTTCCATCACTGTTGGAAGAGTTTCAAATAAGCACTACTGCCATTTTACGTGTAGCTAGCTTGCGTGTTAGAGGTGGCTGTTGCTGAAGAGATGGCTGCCAGCAGCATGCAGACCCATGGAGACTAATACTTCATTTTGAAATATATCTAATAATTGGCCCTTTTAAGCCACTTTTGAATGTTTCCTTGTTCATTTGGGTACATAAATTAATTTTTTGAATTGTAAAGTAAACTGAATAATATGGAGTTGTGGGTATTTCTGCTGCTGCTAAATTAAGTGGCAAATTTTTTTTTTTGAGCCATTAGAGTTCTTTTGCAAAATGCAATGTTTTGAATTTTTTTTTTGTGCTCTTATCTAAAGCATAATTATTTTGTGCTCTTATCTAAAGCATAATTAAAGAATGCAATTTTAATGCTGGTTGCTCAATAAAGCCTGCACATAAAATGAATTTAATAGTTTAACAGAAAGCTGACTTTTCACTTTATCCAAGACTTGACTGATGATTAAGAAAACAAATCAAAAGCACTGTAATATGCCACAGTTACTTCAGTCATAAAAAGCTGTCATAGTTAATTACTATGCATATTTCATACAGCTAAACCGTAATTACTGTTTTCTGGCCTAAGCATCTTTGTGTGTAGCTCACTGAAACATCTGCTCTACAGGTTCTGGTTGTCCAGGGGAAATAATAAGGGGATGTTTTTTGCCCCAAATATCACTGTTGAGAAGACTCTAGTTCCCTTACAGGACTGAGTGGCACAGCTTCAGATCAAACACTATCTGTACTTCTTGACATGACGACTTTGCAAAGTCAGTGGAGGCCATGGAAAATGAAGACCAATAGGAATAACAAGAGACAGTGGCATGTGGGCCTGAGAAGAAGATCTCCTTGATTTCTGCAGAGTAAAACACAGCCTTTAGGAGTATCTCTGATGATGGGGGACTACAGTAGGTTCCTGAAGGAGATGGTTATTAATGGGGGGCTTGAAAGGGGAAAAGGCGGAGGTAGGAAAGGGGTATTATGGAAACCACAACAGTTTCAGTAATGTATGTATGAGGGTCTGAAGATGAATAAAGAGTAAAAGGACAAGCAAAGACAGAGAGCACGAAGATAGGGGAGGTCTCTGTCCTCAGCCCCAGGATGAGCTCTGACCACAATGAAAGCAAGAAGCAACATTAGGTCCTGGGTTGATACAGCTTAAAGATGGTGTTTTTCTTCCTTGAAATCTAGTGTAATGCACTCATCAACACATCATTATTTTTTAAAATAGAAGTTCCTCCCACACTTAAAAAAAGCCCCAAAAGCAAACAGCTCTGCTTGTTGTCTTAGCCCTGACCACCATCTGTGTTGACCAGAAAGCTGACAACAACGATACTGGGCCCTGCCATCTCCAGAAGCTGCTGATGTGCCTTTGCCACAGAGTTTGGGCACATGCCGATGGGACACTACACAAAAGCACAAGTGATGCTCATTTCAGTGCATGTCAGAGAAAACTACAGAAGTTGCCTTGGGCATCAAGCTGGAACTGGGGAAATCGGAACGAGGTGTTGGGAGCCACAGCAGACTTCATATTGGAGAACACCAGGGGTCTGTGGTCAAACACCAACCATGTGTTTCTCCAGACCTTTTCACAGATGGGTATGGGTATTTCACAGCCTCATCAAGAAACCTGCCCCTGTGTTGACCAAAGTGCTGTAATAAGGACCAGTTAGAGGAAAGGCAGAAATTTCAGCTGCAACAGATCTTAGGATACAGACCGATCTCAAGTGCAAACTGAAGCCAAATTCTAACTAGACCTGTAACTTCATGGGTTTTTGAGACCAGAATTTAGATATTGGCCTAATTCTTCAAGACCTCTGCATGGCTTAAGTAAAAATATTAACACATGAGCGTGTCTGTTTGTTCCATAAGTGGTGGCTTACACCACAAAACACAAGTGAATGGGGATGTTGGAAAACAAATATTTTTGAAAGGTTATAGAATCCTAGAATCCCAGGAACAGGTCAGGTTGAACAGATCACTGTGGTCATCTGTTCTGACCTCCCTGCTCAAGAAGGGCCTCCCAGGATGACACAGGGTTTTGTCCAGACAGTTTTGGAGTATCTTTAGTAATGGAGACTCCACAGCCTCCACGGGCAATCAGTCCCAGTGTTTGGTCACTTGCACAATAAAGTTTTTTCTCATGTTGAGGTGGAACTTCCAGTCCAGCAGTTTCTGCCTGTTGCTTGTTGCACTATTGCTCAGCACCATTCAGAAGAGCCTGGCTCCATTCTCTTGCCTCCTACCCATCAGATATTTATAGACCTTGATGATTTCCCCTCTCAAACATCTCTTGAGGCTGAACATGCCCAGTTCCCTCAGCTCTTTCTCCTAAGACAGATGCTTATGGTTTTTAATCATCTTTGTAGTCCTTCACTGCACTTGCTCCAGCAGCTCCATGTCTCTCATGTCCTGAGGAGCCCAGAGGTGGACACAGCACTTCAGGTGTGGCCTCAGCAGGGCTGAAGAGGAGGGCAGGATCACCTTCTATCACCTGCTGGCAATGGTCTTCCTAATGCCCCCCAGGACACCACTGCCCTCTTGGCCACAAGTATACACTGTGGTTACCTACAGTGTTGTCTGTGCTGCACTGTTGTGTGGGGGGCACCGTTAGCACTCATCTGTGCTTTAGAAAAAGCTCAAGTGAAAGAAAGAGCTACAGAGGAGATAAGATTAAATAGCTCCCATTTTGAAAAGCCTAATTCTGCCTGTCATGTGCTGAGTAAGGCACAGATGTGTGTTATTGTCATTCCAAGAAATTATTTCCTTTGCAAAGAATAATATGAGAAATGTGAGGGTGAGAAGCCCCTGATGTAAGTGCAACAGGGGCATATGGCTATTCCTCATGCCTCCCAGGAGTGTGTAGGCACAGAAAGCTAGCCCAGCCCTATGCAAGCAGGGGCAGGACAGGGCTCTCTGCACCCAGTAATTCTCAATGCACTCACCCACTTGCATGGTCAGCAAATGGTACAGACAATGCCAACAGAAGGGCTTGGAACAGAGCTGTCTCAAAAGCAGTTTAGTCAGTTTTTTATCTCCTTTTAAGAAGGATTACCACTGGTAATACTACTGCATAATTTTTAAATGTTTTTATTATTTTAGGAAATTACAGCGGAAATATCTAAAAAAGCAGGAGAAATCCGATCACCCTGGCATTTATAACACAGGCAGCACTGTGAACAGCTGATGCAGAGATGCCTCATCTGTCCTAAGTTAAACAGGGAAGAGGCCCTTGTTCATAATCCGATGTTAAAATTAACAAGATTTCTTTTGAGAGGAGTGCTGAGCCATCGATGGCCCCAAATGCTAGACAAGTTTGAGGATTTTTATATATGTAGTGTTTTCCTATGTGCCTAGTAACACAGTTACAAGGGATTTATGAATCCCTTGTTTAAGATCTGACAGTTTGCTTGGTGTACTGGAAGTGTAAGAAAAGCAGTCCTTTCTCCAAAATGCTTATAAATCAAGTGCCCAGGTTTCTTTTCTCAATGTCTTCCTAATGTGAGGCAATCAAAAGGAGAACTAGATCAGTACTGGCATAGAAAAAGCACAAGCTGTTCTGAAAACTGTGGAAGACTCCTGTTTTTTCCATCTGCAACCACAACTCCTTGGCCTGGCAGACTCACAGGGTGGTCCTGTCTCTAGAGAAACCCTGTTTCCTGGGCTTGGCTGGGCTAGAAGCAGCAAAAATAACCGTGATTTGTGCTCGGCTTGTTTTGCCACTCCTGATGTGGGACCAGAATAGCAATCTTGGTTATTGAAGAAAAAAGTTGATGTTTAAAATCAATCTTCCTGATAGTCAGCTGTAATTAGGAGTTGGTTTGAAAGTGATGGTTTGGGTGAATGAAAATGTGTTTCCTCTCACTTCAGTAAGCACTCTGCAAGAGGCCAGGAGCGGCATAGCACATCTGAACTTGGCTTTCCTGGGAGCTGAACTGAGTTCACCAGGGAGTAAAAAGCCTGAAAGAGGATCTAGTGATGGGGATCTAGATGCTGTTTCCAGGTACCTAATGAGAGTTATACAGGACATGGACACAGAGCCTATTTTGAGATATAAGGATAAAAGGACACAATTTTCACCAAGTGAAATTATATCATGTACTAGCAAACGGTTCCTCATTTTGACAGTCTTTACACTAAAACAGGGAGGGATGTTGAGAGATGCTTTGGGGCGTCTGCCATTGGATATACAAAACCTTTTTGGGTGCGGCCATGAAAGATCTCATGTAATTTTGGTATCAACTCTGTTTCAAGCAGAGATTTTGATTAGAAACCTCCAGATTTTCCTTCCAGTCTGTGGAATGAATGAATGTACTGATGAGGTAAGTTGATAAATTATGACTAATTATTCAATGAGATTTTTAGACTCCCAGAGACTATCTTACTATTCAAGGTTAAAAAGAAATCAGCCAGTTAATACAGAACATGGGAAGGTATGTTTGATCAGACTTCTCTCAGGCAAAGGCTTAACAGAGAAGCCTATTTTGTCTCTAGCACACTCTCCCTTTAAGAATTACTCTTATGTTGAACTTTTGTAAATAAAGCAGCATGTGTATTTGCAAGATGATGACAATGGCTGTGAAAATGGTTAATGGCACACAATGTAGCATGATATATTACAATTATATATCCTAAGCAAATGTTAGTGGGCTCTGTAATACCAATTGGGGGTGAATATACTCTTTTATTATAACTGTTTTTATATAAAGTACACAACCTTGACAAGCTGAGCAAAAAAGCAAGAAATTGTGCATCTATTATTGTCTTCTGTGAGCAGTCTTCTTGCTAATGTGTTCCTGTACCACATCCAAAAACACCTGTCATGTTTGAGCAAGATAATCCATTTGCAATGGGACTTTCAGTGGCACTGCAGTGTCTCATTGCAATGGTGAACTTTTAGGATCCTTTTCCAGTTGGATTTCACTATTTGTGCTCAGCAAAGTTGTCATCACAGGATACATTTTTGTCTGTAATCATAGAATCACAGAAGGGTTAGGGTTGGAATGGATGTTTTAAAATCATCTAGTCCAACCCTCTGCCATGACAAGGGACACCTCTCTGGGCAATCTGTGCCAGTGTTTTACCACCCTCATTGTAAAAAATTTCTTACATTTCATCTAAGTTGAACTGCCATTTTAAAATCATGATCCCTCATCCTGTCACAACAGACTCTGCTAAAAGTTTGAGTTCTTCTTTCTTACAGCCCCCCTTTAAGCACTTAAATGCCATAAGGTCTCCCCATATGTATGTATTGGAGTCTCTAAGAGTTGGGAACGGTATTTCTTTTCCCTTTGGTCTATGGCAAATCTTGAGGAATATGACAGAGCCTGGAAACTCTCTCCATGTTAATGTTTCTTACCTGAGCAGGGTGAGCAGGACTTGTCCTCAGACTGTGGGACAGCTGTCCCAGGACACGATGGGTGAGAAAAGAAGGAGGGAAAGGTGTTTGCCTCCCCCACCCCTTTCAGGGACACTTCGTGTGGGCACTGGGTGATGAATATTGTCTCCCTGCGGAGAAGGGGTGAGGCCTGGAAAGCCGGGGCAGCTGCATGACAGATGGCTGTCTCTTGCGAGGCAGAGGCAGCAATGCAAACAGGGGGTCAGGCCAAGTGCATTGACTTAAAATCTTAACTTCAGCATTTAATTAACATTTCCAAAGTTTCCTTGATCCTTATGAGACTTTTCCCTTCCTGTTGAGAATCAGCCAGTATTGTTGTTGGGCAAATGCCAGATTTCCTGGCGTTAAACTTGTAAGTCTGAACCACACTAGCTGTTTCCCAAGCTTTATGTCTTGATCTCTAATAACATATTCACTTCTCAGATGGAAATAGCAAGTCTTTGCAGAACTCCTCAGATATTTTCCATCCAAGTGTGTGTCTGTGCACATACCCTGCAGCCAATCTGCTTGAAACTTGCATCCAAGAATTGCACCAAAGTTTGAAATCACTGCTTGTAATGCATTTTTTAAAAAATGAAAATATAAAATATACATATCATAGGATGTTAAATAATGCATCTATGGCTGGTTTCTGGGAAGGGTGGCTTTCAGCTCCAGCAAGCATGACAAACATGGAAAAGGATATAGAGGTATGTAGAATAAAGGGATCCAAAGCCAGCACAGAGGAGTGAGACTTCAGAAAGGCTTGGGGTGAATGTCATGTCATTAGAATTCTCCCGAATGAACACAACACTTGGGTATTGTTAGAAAAGCCTACAGAGCAGAAGGCCGAAAAGAGTGCTTGGAGGGCCTGCCCCAATGGTTTAATTGTATGTCTAACCTGAGCTAATGTGATACAGTCTTATACACCAGGGGGGTAAAACACTTGCTTAGAAAGCCTTGCTTAAAGAATACTCTTAAAGAAAAATTTATGTATATTCTATATTGCTGTATTGGCATATTCAGAATGCTGAATGCGACATGGCACATTTGAACAGTTTCATTGCCTCCTCTGACTTTTTTGGGGAGACAATATTTGTTAGAAGTATGATTTGGAAAAGACAAATGTCTGAAGGAACAGATAAGGAAATGCAGATACTTAGTGAAGCCTTAATTTGTGATATATATTTAATTTGTTATTAGTCTTCTCATTCTTGCTCTATTTTTAAACTCAGACACTGAAATCCTGCAAATGGTGCAACTCACTCACATGGCTGTGCATGGTCTGCTCCTGTGTGCTCAAGACACTGTTATTCTTATCTCAGGTGCGTAGTCACCAGAGGGAGGTGGACATGTGGCCCTGCTCTTCTCACGCTCATCCCAGGAGGAAAATTCATACGTAGTGACCAGAAAAACTTTTCCAGATTAATGCATTTCAATGAAGAACTTTTCAGGTGATGTCTGCTGAGGGGTTATATGAAAAACATAATTAAAAATCTATACAAACAAACAAAATCAACCCTTTCCAAGCTATGAACATCTCTTACTGAGACCGCCATACCTCAGCCAGCAACACCATCTCAGTAAAGTGTTTCACCTGTATCAACAGAGGGCACGATTCCCATAAAAATCACCCTCACTCTTCATTTAAATGAAGCTTAGCTGCTAATGCTTTGAGCCTTTGGGTCTTAAAGAGAAAAGCATCTGCTACTGCTGCTCCCCCACGCGGGTGTCCAGGTGGTTTTGGGTGGGCATTCTGTATCTCACAAGGGCATTGTGCAAGTATTAACATAAGTGGCCATTATCCAGGCTAATTTCCCACAAGCTGTTGAGGTAATAGGTCTCCAGTTTTTTAAACTGATTGTTGGAACCTGACACCAAAAATCCTTTTAAATGTAGCCTATTGAATCTACGCAGCCAAGTCTTGGTTTTTTCTGGTGGTTGCTGTCTATGTTCCTTGTGGAAGCATCAACAAAGCATTGCTTTTATAAATTTCAGCCTTGGTCCGTATGTCACTGGATTTCAGACAGATCCTTCTACTTCAGTAGTTATTTGATAATAGTCAGAGCTCATGGTTTGCTGTTATAATCCTTGTGGTTATCTCTCCCTGCAGCACATCTTACCATCTGCTTTAGCATTGCTGCCTGGGGCATTGAAGTTCCTTTTTGCTTTTTCTTTCTAAAAATTGTGCAATCTCCTTCATTTCTCTAGTCAAGGAGGAGAAATTAGCTGATTTTAGAAGCAGAATTCCAATTTTTTTAGGCTTAGCTTGCAGCAGAGCATCTTCAGCCTTGGTGGCACATGCAAGAAAGCCCTCAGACCAGTACACACCATGGTCCTGGGGGATTCAGCTCTGGGTTTGGGCTCTTTGATTTAGTTCCATGTCCCATGGATGTAAAATAGCAGTTTTGCTGTGGGTACCCCAAGAAGCAGCATTTGGCTGTTACTGGGCTTGAGGCAGACAGAGACCCAGTACAGAGGTGGGAAGGAAGGGGAAGGCTGCTTTTCCTTTTCCCCATCCTATTGCTCAGGCTAAATGAGAGTTGCAGGCACAGCTCAGTCCTGCTACCTGTGCTTTGGAGAAGCTAGAGAAAAACTGGGTGATGTTTGTCTGAAGTGATGGAATCATGAGAGATGTTACAGCAAATGTAGCATTGCCTGCACCAGCTCCTGACAAGGTGTATGCATTATAAGGAAACCACAGCAGCAGAGTCCTTTTCCAGTGCTTCTGAGAGTGATTCAAAAGAACATGGCTGTTCTGCATGTGGGCAGCAGCAAAGCATGACAGTCTGGCAAACTCTGAAGAGCTGCTATCCAAAGAGACTCAGCTGGGTCGTAGGGACAGGAGCCCAGCTGTGGCTTTCAGCAATCGCTGTCCACTTGGGTATCTGGCTATGGCCACTGCTAGTACAAAATGGAGGCTGGTGGAAGCCATGTGTCACCCCAGGGACTGAGATGAGACTCATTGTGGAACACTATGTCAAAAAACAGTGGAACAATCTTGTAAATGCTCTCCCCATGCTCTTGATTTTGTTTTGCCATTTCTGGATAGAGTAGGGTGTTTCTCTCATCTTTGAGTTCATTACCTAGAACTCTAAGGAAAAAATAATAACTAAAAAGAAAGTGAACAAAAGCAGAGGTTGTGTGCACAATGTTGCAGATTGCTCTTCATATGGGTGAGAATAGCTGTGTCTCACAATTCTGACTTGGGTATTGCTGAAATAGAAATATCTTAAAAGATGATGTTTAGACATTGAGGCACTTAGTGTTTTCAACCTTGCACTGACTTCCCCATTCACCCTTTATACTAGAGCTCTCCTTGAACAGGCAGCTGTGATGGAGAATGTCACACTGGAATCCATTTAATGTCCTCTGGAGAGCCTTTAGAAGGCAGATATAGGTCAGCATGACTTGCAGGAGCTGACATTTTGAGATTCACTCTCCACTGAGACTAATTAGATAGTGTATAGGAGTAAGTTCATGTTTTGCTACGTGGAATGAGGTGTGCTGTTTTTTCATGAAAGATACCTGTGGAAGAAATTTATGGCTGGGAATAGCAGGCTGGTCTAGTCAGGCACCCTCCCAGTTTGTGTGGAAACTCTTTTGGCTTCCTTGGTGTCCTCAGAAATGAATCAGTGCAACCAAAAAGATTTCCTCTCTGCTCCCTTCAGGGCCCACTCTAGGCTCAGCAATTTCTGAAAGTTGTAAGAGGAAAGGTAAACCACACACGCGGCACGAGTCCTCTCTGTAGGTGGTCCCTCTTGATCACTAAGGAGGCCAGGTAAGGGGAAGGTTAAAACTCTCTCATTATCTAGAAGCTATCTGAAATCAGGAAAGGATTAAAGTTACCAGCTTGGGAATTTCACAAGATAGCCGTCATGTCAAACAAAGCCAGGCTCAAATGAAGCCTGCCTTTTAAAAGCTTTTAGAGAGTGAAATCTTGGGCTGGCAGGAACAAGGCATTGTAAAAATCAAGCACTAATAGAGTTATCTATTTTAAGCTTCTTGTGCGTACAGGAAGAAAGAATGATACAGTATCATTTGAGATATTGATGTGTTTGTAGCTGTTTTTACTTTAACTGCTGTAACAGCTAGTGACGGATGACGCCATTCTAATGAAGAATATTCTTCCATAGAAAAGTAGTGATTTTCTTCAGCGTTTATTGTCCTTTGGGTTTTGAGCTACTTGCGGTTCTCTCTCTGTTGCATATTATATTATTTTCCAGTCTGATTGCATTTTGCTGAGTCACAGCCTGCTTTTCAATTTCCAAGAGACACAGGAGCTGGTAGCTGTTGTGTGAGAATATGCACTGCAGTGCTGGGCAGTAGCATAGCTCAAAATACAAGGGACCCCACAAAACAAACAAACAAACAAACACCAAAGAAACCCACCCACCAAAAAAAAAAAAACAAACCAAAACCCCAACCCCAAGAAACAACCACTTGTGCTTGGCTGTAGTGGTTAGACTTAGCCACAGTGATCTTCTTGTTCCTGGACTGTAGGGAAAAACATCAGGGGAGAAAAGTCCCCAGCATTAAGGGCCCTCCACCTCTTGTTTCAGAAGTATATTTTATCTGAAAAATTAAATTTTCAATTAGGTGTAACTGATACCTCTGAGGAAAAGAATGTATTGATATACTGTGTACTTCTGGCAGGAAAAGACCAGCTTTTTCAAAATGCCACTGTATCTAAAGCAGAAAAGGAAGGCCTAGATTTGTGCTTTAACTTTACAGAAAGCAAATAAGGCAACTGTTACATCAGCTGTGATCTTTGTTAAGCTGTTTGCTGATAAATGGAGATGTTTGAATGTCATAATTAAATATCTCAAACATCACTCCATCCAGGATTTTTCTTTGAGTGAAGAAGTCTGTAGAAATACAGTCATTGCAGACTTGCTGACTCAAGCCCTCTGTTCCAGGGTCAAAAGAGAGCTGCTAAATACAATTCTGACTAAGCTATTCAAAGACATTCCCTTCAGGGACATGTTCTTAAAATTCAGTCTGTGAAAATACATGACTGACTGTGGCTGTGATTGCTGTGGCAGTGAGAATCGCTGCTGGCCCATTGGAAACAATCTCCTAAATGATGGGAGGAAAGAGCCTGTCAGAATAAGATTTGCATAGGAAAGTGTCTCTTTGCCTCTAAAATTCACAAATTAATGAATCATGTCTGGTAGCAACAAGCCGTATCCTCTCCTGTGTTCAGTCCAGAAGATGTGCAGAGCAGAGCTCGCCTCTCACAAGCTTCTGACAAGTGCACAGTTTTGTCTTTGGAGAGATCATGGTTAAAGGAAAAATTGTGGCAAGGCCCAAGGAGTAAGGTTTGCAGAGGGTACAATTTACTGATTCTTCATGTGGGAGAAAAACGTAGGTGCCAGCTGGGCACCCCAAAGCCCATAAGCCAGAACCACAACTGTAGCTATTGGGCTCCCTTTCAGGTAAACACAGGGCAATATTTTTTACCAGTTCCAGTTATTGGAAACCAGTCACTGCCCAGTACAGTGTCTGTACAACCAGTGCAGCATTTTCCACTTCAAAGCAAGGTGCTATTCCACAGGGTTTAGGAGGAAAGTGGGAACTTGCCATCTGATGCAGAGAAGATCTGTACAGACGATGAAATATTACAAGATAAAGGTTTGCAAACATCCCAGCGATTCCAGGCCTAGCAGCAGGGTGTACTAGGAGAGGAGAAATGGGAAGTGTCCACAGCTCAGGGAATATGCTGTTGGTGAAACCTGTGCAGTTGCAGTCTGCTGTGTGGAGAAAGGGCCATGCACCCCAGCCACAGAAAAGGAGTGAAGCCTAATCCTTCTGGGGGAAGGAAGGTGATCACAACCTGATCCCTTTACAATGGAGAGGGAATTTCACTTTCCTGCTGTGGACTGATTGAATTCAGACTACATCTGTCCTGGGTGTTGAGTACAGAAGGTGATACAGGAGCAGGGAAGAGGACAGTCTGTCATGCTGAATGCATATATCTTATGTGTCACTGGTTCTAATGTGAATTCTTAATTCTTCCTTGCTGCCTGTGCTAAAATACATCTTTACTGAAGTATAATTTCTGCACTTCAAAAATGAAAGTTCAGTCATCGTGATTTTCATATTATGATTTAAAATGGTACTTTGATGGATACAAGTGGTGCAAAGGTCTTAAAAGATGCATACACAAACACTACTGTGTCTGTCAGCCTACAATATTATATGTAGTTTATGGGTATAAACAAGTGTTACCACACCTCTTGGCAAACTTGAGATATTGGAAGGCCAGCATCTTTTTATACAAAATAAAAAATGGGATAGAATACAGCAAGATTAAACTGTTTCAATTGCTGACTCTGTTCATAAAATGCAATCAGGCCTGAGACTGGATACATGATGGAGTGAAATCGCTTTTCCAGTCCCCACTTGACAAGATGTTCATAGACAAATACTATATTAACTCTAGATCAATGTGCTGAAGCAACCTTTGGGCCCCAACTTCTTCAAGGAACGCATGGTTTGTGTATGTTAATGCATGTAAAGTCAGACTTTTTTCAATTGACTTGGTATTCAGAAGTAAAATATAATAGCTGATAGACATGTTTAGCATTTCAGCAGCAGGATGAAGCCACAACTGTCTTGTGAGGGGATGCTTTGGTATTCAGGCATTCTCACATTTGACAAAATGGATTTTTTTATCATTCTGAAACACTTCTGGCAGATGAATAAAAGTAATTCAGAATATGTTATAGTCTTTAGGATTAAATTATGACTATCTGTGGTGTATTTGGCTGCATAGTTTATCATCTAAATGGAACAATTATCTAGAAGTAAATTTCACTCTACTTTTCTAATAATCTCTGAATAGATAGTGTTTCTCATGCTGTGTTCCAAAATCATCTGCAAAACATAATCTGTTGTCAAGATTCAAGCTGTTTGGCTGTAGCATACTCTTTACAGATAAAAAAATTCATAATACAGCACTCTGGCCTTAAAAAAACCCCAAAGCAGCTATGAAAAATCCTACCAAATCCTGGGATCATTTATTTTTAATTCTGTAATAAAAAACAGATAGGCAGAAATTTTGTGATTTTCAATGTTTCACACAAACTGTGCCCATATAAGTTACTGCGTTCTCCTGAGATGAGCCTCCAGTTTTATCCTCTGCCAAGAGGGAGTACTATATTGAGGCAATATGTGAATTTTTATGATCAAAATATATAGTACAGCTATGGGAAAATCTTGAATAAACCTTATTTAATTTATCACCAAGGGCAAGAGTATGAATAGCATTATAATCCAGGCTTTTTGAGTCAGTTTGTCATCATCTTCTGCATTTTCACATTTTTAGCAAGAACCCATTCACAAGCTCTGCTAGAAGCTAGGCTGGAATGTCTTTTATCATCTGCTCCATTTTCATGGTGCCTTATGATTGAGAAGTGTCCATAAAGCCTTATGGCAGTAATTGTTATCTTCATATATCTGTACAGAATCACTTCTCTGCACCTTTGAGGTGCAGAATATCTTCTTTAAAGGGACTGGTTTGAACTGCTGTGGCAGATTATTAACTGTCACACTCAAGATGTACACTCAGATTAACTTGATCGCTTGAAAATAGAACTTATGTTTAACATTAGGTTATTCTCACTCTCTCTGTTCTCTACATTAGGCATACCAGATTAATACTGGCTTGATGCAAGCAGTAAGTAAATCGGGATAAATGTACGGGATACAACAAGCCTGAGGTGCCAAAAGGTGGAATTATACAGGTTAGTTCTCAGAGATTTGTGTTAGGCAGGCAGGAACTATTTGGAAAATACTTTTCAGGTATTGGGGTGCTGTGGTTTTGGTTTTGGTTTTTGGTTTGGATAGTTTGTTTTTAGTGGTGTTTTTCGTTTTTTGGGGTTTTTTTTTGTTGTCGTTTCTTTGTTTGGTTTGGGTGTTTGGGTTGGTTTTTTGTTTGTTTTTTTTTTTTTGAGATTGAAGAATACAAAAGAGAAAAATGTCAAAAGGATAATAGTATATCCTCAGCTACTAAACCTCACCAGAGACCTCCACACAAACTACAAATCCATCCCTCTGCTCCAAATTTGCCTTTGGAGTCCAGCAGTATGACAGCAGTTTAACAGGACAGTGATGCAATGCAGTGAGCCTCCATGGCTCCAGCTTTCCCTTGCTCTCTGGCTGCTGCACCTGGGGAAATATCTGCACCACCTCTGGGAAAGTCCCTCTGGAAACTTGTGAGCCTGCTGGAGGCAGCTAGCTGCAGCAGTGGTCACACTCCTGCCTGCTCCTGCCTGGCAGCCTTCTCTTGGAGTCATTTCCACTGTGTGCCCATGTCCACAGGACTCTGGCACCCACACCGACCCACCTCGTAACTCTTGTTCTCTTCATACATTCCCACTATGAGCATTACAGCTGCAAAAGCATAGGTACAATGTCTCAACAGTTAAAATCTCAAACAGCAGTTTTCATTTCAGATGTGTTATTTAGCTCTGCTCTAAGACTCAGTTTCTTGTCAGTGAAGAGTTTCCATGCTAAGAAATAAAGCAAAGAAATAGGAGACAGTGACCCAAGACAAGGGCAGACTCATTTGCCAATTGAAGCTCAGCTCTAAATACTTCAGGACAAGAAAAATATGAATAAGTTTTATGTTTTGGTTGTAGCACTAATGTCTTCAAATGGACTTTTGGAGTGGTTTAATTTTTGGAATTCAAAACCAGCTATGTTTAGCATGTAGTGAAATAAGTAAGCAAAAATATTTCATTACAATTATGCCTGCACAAAAATAACATTCTGCAGAAGTTAAAAAGTATTCTAAATATTTTACATCTGTGAGAATACTAATTAATTCTTTGTATGATAGAAATATTGAATGAAGCACTGAGAAATGCTTATGAAGGAAGGCTTTATACAGAGGCTTTGTAGAGAGAACCATATATTCAGTTTGAGCATTTCTATGTGATCAGATACATTAATAACAGCATTCTGGTTTTTTTAAACTAATCTGATTATTAGCCATTTTTACCAGCAGGGTTGCTAGTGGTAAAATCTCAAGTATTGAAGAAAGTGTGATTTTGTTCATGCACAATTCCTGCAAAGCTGAAAGTACAACAAATGCTTTCACACATCCTGTCTGCTTCATGGCCAAGGCCAGCATCTTGTAACAGCTGCATTGCCAGTAAGAGGGGTTACTACTTGATTACCTAGTGAAGATCCTGAAGTAACTTCTGTTAAAATGAGCTTCAGTTAATATGAGCATGTTAAATATATCCAAGAATCAGCCTCTTTAAGCAGAATCTAACATGGTTTTGCATTCCTTTTTATTACACTTGTTTGGAATGGGAGCTTGAAAATGGTGATAATGGATGAGTTTCTCATCTAAACCAGTATTCAGCAATGAACGAAGCAGCTTTGAGACACACATGAAAAGGTTCTGATATGGGCAATCATAAATTAACCTTTCCAGAAAATAACGCTTTTTATAATCCCATTTGATGGGAAGCTGCTGTGTGCCCTGAATAATGAAAGCTCATAACATTGCCAAAACTCATGGGATTTTTAATTAAATGTTTTACCGTAATAATAGTTTTTATCTTTCACAATGAAGTTCAGTCATTGTTTCGGATCCTGCGAAGCTCCTTCCCTTTGGGGTGGAGGAACATGTAGTTCCTGGATAATACCTTTTTCCAGTAATTTTCAAACCAGTTCTAAAGAAGGTTGCTATAATTAAAATATACTCCTTTTAAAACTTAAGCTGCATAATGAGTTTTATGAGATAAACTGCTTAAGAAATGGTTTCACAATTTAAAGTATGCCATTCTTTATATATGCATAGGAGGGAAGAAGCAGAAAATCTACCCTGCTTTCTTTTCAGCCTTTGTTTGATTCTTTCCTATAATCCATCCCTTGTTTTCAGTTATTTTTCAGAAGATTTCCATTTTCATTAGATTTCATCTTATATAAAACACAAAGAATGAAATTACTGCCAGAAATATTGGAGTCCATGTATTACCAGCAGGTTTGGGTCTCTCTTGTGAATGATCCCGCACTATATTTGGCCCCCTGTTAATCTGAGCTCATGTAAATATTAGCAGTGTTTCACTATTCTCAGTCTTGGGACCCCAAGACCCCCGACAGTTCCAATCTGTGAGTCTGGCAAGAGTCCCCTGAGCTTAGCATCTGCACTTTGGGCTTTCCTGTTGTTTGGCAACAAGGAGCAGGTGTGTGTGTTATCCCCCCTTTCTGTGACTGTCTGGCAAGCTTTGTGGCACCTGCACAGGAAGTCAGGACAACACTCAACAGTGACACTGGAAACACCATCTCTCTGCTCTCCAGCTCCAGCTGTCCCACTGGTTCATCCAGGGGAGGTCCCCAAGGTGGGGGCAGTGACAGCCAGGCTGTGGGACTTGAGATGAGCTGCCATGGTTTCTGACTGCTGGTTCTGAGCAGCACTGCTTGGCTCTGAAAATGGAGGTTATGCTCCACACTGCAGATGTGCAGGAATTATGTCAGTAATTTGCAACAGTGTTGGGAAACTGTTTTCAAAATTATTAAATGGATGAATTTGCAACAGCAATCTGAGTCCAACCCTTGACATGACCAAAGCAGTGATTTGAGCTCATTAGCTGGATGAAGCACAGCAAAACAATTTTGAACAGCAGTTGTTACAAACTGTTTGTGAGTTATTTCTGAATAACATGTATTTTAGATAAGCCCTTGATTTCTTGTCAACATCATTAAAGAAAGGTGGTATTTGTGAGCCACTTAGCTCTACAATTAATGTGTTTCCAGACTGAAGGTGTTCCTTGCCATGTTCTTGTTCCTCGTTTTTCTCCTGGTGTGAAAAACCTTAGTAGCAGATGCCAAACAATTATACATTCCCATCAAACATGGTTTTGTATTTCTCAATTCTTCTATTTTACTGAGCTGTGTATCTAGTTTTTAGGTATCTTCCTTGCCCTCTGGGAACACAGAAGTACCAGAAAATACAGACTCTCATATTACATTTTTGAGTAAGTTTCTAACCTGCAGATGCTGCTGTACTTGCAGAGATCCATGGCAGGACTCCAGCAATGAGCAGCAGGAGAGAGGTGTCTGGCATTACTCACACTGGGGAGCAGCAGCTCCTGTACCCTGGCACAGACTGGCCCATCCCTGCACACTTAGGGCAGGTGTGATTCCTTGGCTGGCATCTGCCCTTGGATGCTCCTGGAGACGTGAGCCATGAGCAGCAAGAGTTACTGGCCATGTGTCCCTCCTGTTGAAGTCACCATGCCTGATGATGCAGCGATAGGTGTGCGTTCTCTACCCACAGCCCTTTGTCAGAGGAGTGGAAGTTTGTGCATTAAAACAGCATCAATGAAAGTATGAGACTGTTTTCCCACCAAACGGTGCTGAATTAGGCAAACTGAGAACAAAAGGAGCAGTGCTGCAGAGAGAAGCACTATGAACATGAGAAATCCATGTTCTATAAAATCCATCTTCTACTAACTGTGATCAGATCTTTAGCTTGTGTAATGTTTCATTCTCCAGAAAACATTGATCCAGCACCATAATTCTGATTCAATGCCTGGTATCTAATGCATTATTAGTTTTTAATTTTCTTTATTCACTTCAGTGTAAATACCCAGCTAGCACTGGAGACAAATAGAAAATTCTTTCTGCTTCCTCACACACTTTATTAACCTTCCCTCTACCACTTCTTCCTTCAAAGAATTTCTTTCTGAGGCTTCACTGTCATGTCTGGAAACTATTTTCTCCTTTTATGGATGCAAGGTCATATTTAAATCAATGATGGTCCCAAAGTGTGAGTGCTCAGGCATGTCCAGCCAAGAGATGCCAGGGACTAGGGTCCCATTTTAGGACAGTTTGGGAGATCGTTAAGATGCAGTAGCCAAGACAAGCAGCTATGTGTGACTGTAGCCTTGTATGTGAGTAGAAGAAATTATTTTTGTAATAGCTTAAGTACAAAAACTCTCAAATGGGCCAAATTTCAGGAAGCCAGCCTTTTCCCCTGCTTCTCCTTTCCCTTTTGATCCTTAAGAAAGGAGATATCCTGGCTTAAGGACAGAAATAAAGGGAGGAAAATCAGGACAGATACTACAATGTCCCCTGAGATGAAGGCCTAATCATATGGTTTCTGTCTGTCTGTGTGCTCTCATTATCAATCTGTTGTTGAAGGCAGCACATGCAGAGGAAAATAAGTAGATGATTGATTTGCCTGAAAAAACTTAATACAGGTCATTGCACTATACAGGAGAAAACCACATTAACTTAGGATCTGTGAAAGCATCAATGGAAACAATAACTGAACACAATGAACTTGTCAGTGAAAACCTCTGTCTCTGTCCCCAGCAGGAAGCTTGCCTGTGTCACTGCTCTTGGAAGCTTGTCCAAAATGCAATGGAATGAATGAGGGGCTGATGCCCTGGGATGTGGCACCAGAGGAGGCCCATGGCAGAGGGTGAGTATCTGGCCACTCTCCCAATATCATGGTTTAGCCCCAGCCAGTAGCCAAGCCCCCACAGCCACTCACTCCCCCTCCAGCAGGACTGGGGAGAGGATCAGAAGGGTGAAACCTGGAAAACCCATGGGTTGACATAAAAAACACTTTAACAAGCAAAGCAAAAGCTGCACATGCAAGCAGAAAAAACAAGGAATTAATTCAGTGCTTCCCATGAGCAGGCATTTCATGTTCAGTCATCTCTGGGAGAGCATCTCACATAATGGATACTTGTAAAGACATAACTCTGTCACTCCAAATGTCGCCTCCTTTCTTCTTCTTCTTCTCCCCTCTTTATACTCTGAGCATGATATTACATGGAATATCCCTTTGGTCAGTTAGGTCACCTGTCCTGGTTCTGTCTCCTCCCAGCCTCCCAAGCACCCCCTGCTTCTTTGCCAGAGTGGCTGTACCAAAAGCAGAAAAGCCTGCTGAGCAGGCTGAGCACTGCTCAGCAACAACAAAAATATTTCTATACTATTAGCCTGTTTCCAACACAAGACCAAAACACAGCCTCATACCAGCCCCTGTGAAAAAAATTAACTCTATCCCAGACAAAACCAGCATACCCAGGATCAATGCATTATTTGTGTCACATTATGGAGATGCAAAAGTCATAAAAACAGCTTTTGCGTTGGGAAAATGGCAATACAACTTTCATGGAGACAGTGCATGAAATGCTTTCCATGGTTCTACAGCAATGTATTAACTTTGTTCCCTAGCTGCTGATTGAACATATTTGTGTCAAGAGGCCCTTGTGTCATGCATTTCCTCCTTCCTCCAGCAGCCCCAGCTGGTGGACCATGGTGATGGCCCTGGTGAGGCCTGGCAGACTGTCCCTAGCCCAGGCCTGCTGCTGCTGCTACTGGCTCCAGCAAGGGACTGCACTGGAGGCCACACAGCAGAGTCCTAAAATTTCAGAGAAGTTGTGGGAATAGAGCAGGGCCAGAGAGTGTCTTTACTTTTACAGCCAAATCAATGTTGAAAGGTGTGGAGATTGGAGTGGAAACATTATTATTGCAGACAATAAAAAATAGCATTTTTCCACCCCAGGAGCATCCACTCAGAGTACTCAGTAAATTGAAGCCTTAGCCTTGCAGGTGTGCTTGGGTGAACAACAGATCTCTTCTGGTTTTAGTCTCATCTCATTGTGAATGCTCTGATCCTCCATTTAAGTTAGGACAGGCCGAAGATGGGATAAACCTGTGCTGGGCCATCACCCATGGCACAGCCATCGTCAACCCAAAAGACAATGCTCATTCCTGAGCAAGGGAAATGTCAAAGTTTCATGAAGGATAGAGAAAGTGACACTTTTGTTGAGATGTCTCTGAGGCAACGAGTAACCCCTCTTGCTCCCACTGATAACCTCCAGGAAAGCAGATCTCCTGGTATTCTCACTGTCCTTTCTCAGCAACCTCCAACTTCTACTTCTGGCCTCTTTATTTGGCCCAGTACTCCTCTATTTGACTTTCTACTACCACCTGTAGAGCAGCAATGCCCAGCACTTGTGCCCAGTTTCTGCACAAATATGCAGAAACTTTTGCTGTAGCTGAATATATAGATGTGAGTGTGTGATGATCTTTTACGAGGGTAGGAGTTTGTATAGGCAAACAGCAATGATGTATTAGCTTCCAGTAAGAGGTTAAGCATGCCTTTATCCATTTGTACCTAATTCCTCTTGGCTGCTGTGAGGGAAAGAGATGCAAATTTTACTTTCACAGCTGTTGCTGAACATGAGACATCAGTTCCTCTGTGCCACAATGTAAGGCACCAGTAGCCTGCTCCCTGGGAGCATTGAACCATAAAGGAGGGGCATGAAATCTGAACTTACAAGTACCCTAGGTTCCCCTGGATACTTCTGACTGTTTGTCCAATTCAATTTCCTTTCTCAGAAAAGCCACCTGTGCAACACAACTTGGACCATTGCAAAATATAGGTTTAGAGGAAGAAATGCTGATAGGAAATATCCATAGGGAAAGAGTTGTTTATTCCCTAAAGGTTTCTTCCTCCACCTATTGAGATCCAAATGCAAAATACCATCTTGATCAAGTGTTATGTCTGGAGCAGAGAAGATTTTTTGTTTGAATCAGTCTTGAAATAAATTGCTGCTTACTGTGTTGTCTTAGAGTGATTAGTTCACTTTTGCTGTTCCTCTGTTCTGCAATCTTGCTATTGTACTCTTGTCTGTCTGTGAACACTTTAGTGTCACTAAAAGTTCCAGAACAAAGTGTGAAGACCACAGTGACTCTTGTGAGCTAACTTCTGAATATTTTAGAGCAGCTGGAATGTTTTATCTCTTTGGGGTTGCAAATATTATGTGATGCCTGGGGACAGGGTGAGGAAAGAAAATATGGGAAGTTCTATGTGTAATTTTAGATGGAAGGATTATTAACTTAGTGGGAAGTAAATTGTGTTATAGCTGAGAGATAGGAATATTTGATTTCTTGACTGGGGCAAAGATTTCTGCCTCCCAGTAATTCACTGTGTCAAAACAGATCCTGCTTGCAAGTGCTAAGCAGGAAAATGAAGGTGAGAGGTGACTCAGGGAGCTGATGACAGGATTACAGGGTTCAAGAAGATAGAAACAACCACATAGACTCTAAGGTGGTTTAAGCTGCAGCTGCTTGATTTTGTTTTGTCTCAGTACAAGCCGGTTTTTTACACGATTTTTCACCCAGACCAATGCATTCAAGCAGGTGGGGAGCACTCATTGTTTGGGACTGTCTTGCCCAGAAATGATCTCACATTTCAGCTGTGCTGGGATCTGCATGGCCTCGCAGTGCAGCACTTGGCAAGCCGGGTCCCTGGCGATGCCTGGCGAGGCAGGCTCTCGGAGCGGGGAGTGTTCGCTTTGCAATTTGTTGGGGTGGGGGATGTGTGCCAGTCAGTCTGCAGCTGAAGGCTGCACAGACCACGGCTCCAGCCGTACCGAGCAGCGAGTGCGGCTGCTCCACAGTCCCCTGACACGTCTTCCAGCCCTTTTTAATTGGCTGCAGCTTGAATTTGCATTCTGCCTTTTTCCTTTTTTGACATTCATCATGTGGGTAATAGATGCACACACAGGCTGTCCTCATACAACAAAGAAGGTGCAGAGCTAATTTAAAAGCACTTGTGAAAATTCCAGCTTCAGAGGGCTTATTAAAACAAAAGACCCCAAACTGCTAGGTGTACTTCTCTGCAGTGAACCTGGTTATTGCTGACGTTCACCCTAGATTACCACAAGCTGTTTTTTGCCTTTCTTCTTCAACACACATATGTCTGTAAGGGAAATATTGCCACTGCATTATACATGTACATTCCAAATGCTGTATTTACACAGAAATAAATGTTTTGTATTTCAGGTTTTAATCCATTCTTTCATACACTTCCCCCTCCCCCCCCCCCCCCCCCCCCCCCCCCCCAGTTTTTTTGGTGTATTTTCCCCACAGCAACATATTTGGTTCTTTTTTCCCCCTTTCAGCTCCTGGGTTATTTGTGCCTCATTTTTATCTGCAAAAATCAATGCAGTGGGCCAAACTCAGCTTTGGTGTAACTATATTGGATTAAATGTGCAGCATTGTCACATTTTATATTGCATTTAAATATTAATTATTAATGTGTGTACCTAGTACATTGATTTAAAGGGCACTGCATAAGTTAAATGCTCATCCGTAAAATTAAAACTATTCCTGGCCATACTGAGTGACATTGCAGAAGTATTCTTCTGCTCTCACCAGAATCCTGGGCAATTGCAACACTGTTTGTCAGACATGGACACAAAAAACCCTAGTCAGCAGAGAGTAATGTGAAGAAATGCAGCTTTCCTTGAGCTCTGCAACTTGCTATATGTATGTGTAATTATCACAAGCAGTGGGGAGGAAATCATAACTATGAGACACATACAGACAGAAATATATCTTTTTCTACATAAAATTACATTCTTCAATATACATTTTTACTTTGGTTGTACTTCTCACTGACCCTATCTGGTTTTATAATCTGCAGAAAAACAATTGCAGAGAATCATAGAAGGGCTTGGATTGGCAGGGACCTTAAAGATCACCTTGTTCCAATCCCCCACCATGGGAAGGGACATCTTACACTAGACCAGGTTGCTCAAGCCTCCATTCAACTTGGCCTTGAACACTTCAAGGGATGGAGAATCCACAACTTCTCCAGGCAACCTGTTCCAATGTCTCACCACTCTCATAATAAATTTTTTTCAGTGATATCCAATCAAAATCTCCTCTATTTTCAGTTTGAACCATTCGACCTTGTTCTGTCACTACCTGCCCCTGTAAAAAGTCCCTCTCCAGCTGTCTTGTAGCCCTCTTTAGGTACTGGAAGGATGTTAGAAGGTCTCCTCAGAACTTGTTTTCCTCAAGGCTGAAAAATCCCAAGTCTCTCAGTCTGTCCTCCTAGGAGAGGTGCTCCATCTCTCTGATCATTTCATGGCTGTTGCTGTGTAGTAAGAAACAACACAGACTCACCAGAAGGCTGGTTCGCACAGCATCCTAGATCTTTACTTCAGATCCTCTTTTATACCTTGTTCCAATGCAGATAGACCTGATCGGTCAATCAATCAATACATTTCATCTGATTGGCTAATTAACAAAATGCCTTTCTTATAAACAATCTTTGAAACAACAAGAAAACAGAAAGTAGGAAAACAACACTTGCAGTTTGTTTATAATAATAAACTATCATTGTCTATCTTCAATTCCCTAAAGTCTCACAAGGCAATTCTGGGAAATTTTATGTGGTTTTCTCACTGCCTGACCAGGCTGTCACATCCACACATGGCCCTTCTCTGGACTCTCCCCAACAGGTTCATAACCTGTTGTGCTGGGAGCCCAGAGCTGATGCAGCCCTGCAGGTGGGGGCTCAGCAGAGCAGGGGGTCAGAATCCCCTCCCTGCCCTGCTGCCCACCCTGCTCTGGATGCAGCTGAGGATAAATTTGGCTTTCTATCATGGACAATCTTTTACAATTTTGAGAAACCTGCATGTTGAGGAGAGCGCTTTCCCCCCATACATGTGTTTCATGAAGGGATGCATGGTAAATGCTTGAGCCCAGGCCCTTGCTTTACTCCAGCTTCACAGTGCTCTCAGCCAGCCTTGCTCCCCAGGGATAACACGGGTCCCAGGCCAGCCTTTCTAAGGGTTGTTCTGCAAGGCGTGGCATTCACTCTCTTTGTTTGGGTGACAGACTATGAGAGCAGGCAATTACATTTCCTGAAAGGGAAAAAGGCATTAATGCCTCAGTGAAATATTGTGGCAGTGTTGGCAGCTCTTAGTGCAGCCATTCAAGGGGAGCAATGCCTCCGTCCCTTGTGTCACTTCCAGGATCCTCAGTTATATCTTTTAGCAATCTGTGGCAATGCTACCAGTTTATTGTCAGCATTAATTATGTCTGAGATGATCATCATCTTTTTGATGCTGGCACATATATTAGTAATAGGGATGTTGTCACTAGCCTTAAAATTAAATAATATTGGGGGGTTCTTGTTTGTGTTTATGAGTGAAGTATCTGGGAATGTCTCAAGAGCTACAACTTACCCCAGCAGTATCCATGTTGTGCTTCTTGGGAGCTGCTGGACTGAGAAAATAAGCTATAAGTAAAATAAAACTGCAGGCAATTTTTCTCTTAATAGGCCTAGAAAAGCTGTGGGATAAAGAGTTGGTTTAAAACTGTCCTTTAACATTGTTTTCAAAACATTATTTAGCAATTCACTGATACAGATCACAGAATATTCTGATTTGGAAGGGACCCACAACTCTTAAGGGAATGGCCCATATTGAACCTGCAATCTTGGTGCTATTAGAGCCATGCTTTAAACAAATGAGCTAATCTCTGTTCTGCAGTGAAAAATAATCATGGCTAGATTTGTCAGCAACATTTTAATTTTCTTCTAAGTGGCACAAGATATGAGTCTTCCTTATATAGCTCAGCTGTAGGGGAGTGTATACAGTAACGTGCCCAGCCCAAATCCTGCTCTCACGAGCAGCAGCAGCTGGGGCTTGGGCCATTAAATCAGCATCTGATGGCTTGTGCTGTGTGATGTTGGGAAAAGCCCCTTTTGCAGATCAAAAAGCCATGTGGTAGGCTGAAGGAGTTTGCGGAGTTTCTCTATAGGAATTCCTCCCCAGGGTTTTATATGCAGAATATAGTTGTGCTGTTGAGAGAAAATAAAGATATGACATGCCCTCTGGTTGTATGTTGTGTCAGACAGTAGGAAAAAAAATATGTTCATGCTTGTTTTTAATGCTGTGCTTTTCCTTTGCCTTTGGTGCATTGCCATATTTTTTTCCATGTTCAGTTTTCAAAGAGTATATTTACACTTTCTTCTGTGATGAATAAAAAATACAAGGAGTATATTTACATTTTCCTTTGTGATGAATAAAAAACCCAGAAAGCCAATACTTCTCTTCAGAGAGACTCTAATTTATACCAGATGGATTGATCTACAGGAACACGGGAGATTTGCTGTGCATAAAGTATGGGACTGTCAGAGCTTGTGCTCTGTCAGAAAGGAACTGGTCTACAGATTATATGGTTTATAGCAGAAAACATTTTTAAAGTTTTGTACAGATGGCTGACCAGTTAAACCAGTTCTGTAGCACTCTAAAAGACTGCCAGAGATACCACAGCATGCTTTACTGACCAAATTGCTTGTGATTCTTTAATGGCATTTCCCTTGTATATGTCTGCATATAGTAGCATAGTTATACATAAGGTGTTATTCTGCTGCTCCTGCAGAAGAATAAATGGAGTAAAGCTTCTGAAATTGATGAAGACAAATAAGATTTCTTTTGCATACATGCACATGGAAAGTTTCGTCTCTAACCTGTGCTGAACCTGTACATGCATTTACCTTGTTGCACCCATGTGCTCTTTAATGTGTGTTTAGGTAAGAGGCAACAACCACATAGACACTCACACACACTTTTCTGTGTGGATATGAATATAGGACAAGGTGCCCTTTAGCTGCCAGAATATCCTCAAGACATTGCCTGATTCATCAGAGTGGGGTATAAATTTCATACTTTTTCATGTAGGTTTTCTGAACAGGATGTACCAAAAAAACCCCCTAGTTAGACTGCTAGGTAGGGTCTTGCTCTTTATAGCATTAATTTTATTTCAGCAAATTTTAGAATGGCAATAACAGCTTTCAGTGCCATTAGTGGCTTCATCCAAGAGACTCTGAGTTCTTTAAAATCAATTACATTTTTAAACAATACATCAAGTACAATACTTGCATTTTTCTATAAGGTATAAAATATTTTGGAGAGGTCAGGCTCCTGTCTGCAGTCTTGGTTCAATGCAGTGACCCAAGGATGAACTTAATGGAATATTCTGACCCTTAGGCAATTTTTCAGCCATTAAACCCCTTAGTCAGAAGCTGAGACTTAAGCAGATGCTATCAGCTGGAAAACAGGCATTTTGAAAAGAAAGGAAGGAGATATCTGGAAAAAGGGGAGACCTGCACCATTTAGACACCTACAGATTCAAACAGCTGCTTCATGGCCAATTTCCTACATCACTGCAAGCGTTCATCAAAGCACTGGTCTTATCCAAATAAATAATACTCTCAAAGGGCCTTCACTTTCACTTCAGTGGGAAAAACCTTGCAATCTGCCTACCTTGGTCTGTTCTACTGGTATAGTAGCCCATCAATACAAGGGAAAGCAACTGTTTTCAGCTGAGGCTGAACCTCAGCCCTTCCTGAATCACCAAAAAATCAATATAACTATTGTCTTTTGCCTGCTGTTGCCCTGCCCTTCATGTCTTCTGGAGGGCAAAAAAATTTTTGAATTATCTACATTTAATGTAGAATGATTCCCATGATATTCTTTTTCTAAGGCAAGTGCTTGAACAAGGGCATCCAGTCTAGGATTTCACTTGTATTGAGAGTGGGAAAATTGTGTATATCCGCAAAGATCTAAAAGGTTACTGCCCAGTTCCCAGGTGGCATATGGATTTTCTGGATGACATGAAGAAGTTAAATGTGCTGTGTTAAATCTTCTGTGTGCTTGAGTCTTGCATTGAATAGGGAAATCTGTGCTTAGGCATGCATGGGCATTAGGCTCAACCATTTTCTCTTTTCCAGGCACATATATTTACAGCAAATCCCCTCCTATGAAAATATTCACATATTCTTACAGAAAAGCAGCGCAAAGACAATTGGGTCAGTTCTCTGTGATCCATACTGGTGAGACACACAAGGAGCTGTGCAGACACCTTTGCCATCATAATATTCACATTGAATGCTACAGTAGAGCTACTGTGAATAGGGATAGGGACCTCAGCTCCCCACAGGCTTAGCCCAGAGCCTGATGAACAGAACTGCAGGGAAGCAGCTGGATTTCTGCCTTAGGGAGGATGATGAGCAAGGTGACATTTTATGTATTAGGATTAAAAGGCAGACTAAAAAAGGTGACACTGCAGTGAGTGTTTGCTACAGGCCCTCTGATAAAGAGGAGGATGTGGATGAGCCCTTTTGCAGACATCTGGGTGTAGCCTCACTGTCATGAGTCCTGGTTCTTGTGGGCAACTTCAACCTCCCTGATGTCAGTTGAAGGAAAAACACAGCAAGGCTGTGATAACAATCCCTGTGGGTCCTTTCAGGTCACCGCTTATGTTAAGTTTCTTGTAGAGGCTGCTGTGAAGGATCCAACAAGGAAAGGTGTACAGCTGGATCTTATACTAATCAACAAGAAAGGCTGGAGGCAGCCTTGGCTGCAGGGACCATGGATTGTGGAGTTCAGTATCCAGCAAGGATGAAGAACATCAGATTGCAGCCCTAGACTTCAGGAGAACTTCAGTGCAGCCTCTTCAGGGAACTTCATGGAAGAATGCCATGGGAGTGGCCCTGCAGGAAAGTGAGTCCAACAAGCTGCTCAGTGTATGAAGATTCCTTCTTCCAGGTTCAAGGAAGATGTATCCATCCCCATGAGCTAGCAAGTGAGGAAAAGGAGACCTGCTTGGTTGTACAAGGAATGGGAAAAACCCAGACATGGGATGGAAGCAGGGACAGAATCCCTAGGATGAATACATAGATATAGTCAGCATATGCAGAATTGCAGTGAGGAAGGCCAAGGTGTAGCTGGAATTAAATCTGACTAAGGATAGGAGGAAGTTCTTCTTCAAATATATCAGTAACAAAAGAAACAAAAATATATCAGTATATATTGGTGACAAAAGAAATATATCAAAATATATCAAGTATATCAGTAACAAAGGAAATTAGGGAAATTGTAGGTCTGCTACTGAATGGAACAGGGCCATTCACAATCAAAGTTGTAGAGAAGGCTAAGATACCAAATGTATCTTTGCTTCTTCTTTACTGGCAAGCCCATCCCTTAGGGAACCCTGACCCAGGAGACCAGGGAGAAGACCTGGAAGAGGGAATACTCTCCTTTGGCTGGGAAGAATTGGGTTAGGGACCATTAAGTCAAATTTGACATCCACAAGTTTGTACTTGTGGCTCTGATGGGGTGCATCCCCAAGTGCTGAGGGAACTGAAGTTTCATTGCTATTTCACTCATTATTATCTCTGAAAGGTCATAAAGATAAGTGGTGCCTGAGGACTCAAGGAAAGCAAGTGGTACCCCAGTCTTCAAAAATGGGAGGAAGGGCGACCTAGGGAACTACTGGCTGGGCAGCCTCACCTTAATCCCTAGAAAGGTGAAGGAATGGCTCATCCTGGTGACCATTTCTGAACACGATGACAAGAAGGTGGCCAGGAGTAGTCAGCATGGATTGATCAAAAAGAAATCATGCTTAACCAACTTGATTGCCTTCTATGATGAACCAACTACATGAATGGATGAGGGAAGAGCAGCGGATGGATCTCCTGAACTTTGGAAAATCTTTTCTTGATATTACCCATAATATCCTCATGGACAAACTCAGGGATGGGGGCTGCGTGAGTGGACAGAGAGGTAGATCAAGAACTGACTAACAACAGAGCCCGGAGGGTTAAAATCAGAGGCCTGTCACTGGTAGAGTCGCTCAAAGTTCATTACTGGGGCCAGTATTGTTTAACTTGTTCATCCTTGACTTGTGAAAGGTGGAATGTGCCTCCTCAGCAAATTCACTGAGAACACAACGCTGGGAGGAATGGCCAACACTCTGGAGTGCTGTGCAGCCCTTCAGAAGGACCTCGGCAGGTTGGAGAGGTGGGCAGAGAAGAACCATCTGAAAGTCAACAAAGGCAAATGAAGGGTCCTGCACCTGGGGAGGAGCAGCCTCAGGCACCTGGGGCTGACCTGCTGGGGAGCAGCTCTGTGGAAAAGAACCTGGGGGTCCTGGTGGACAAGAAGCTGTCCATGAGCCAGCAGTGTGTCCCGATGGCCAAGAATGCCAATGGTATCCTGGGGGACATTGGGAAGAGCATGGCCAGAAGGTCATGGAAGGTGATCCTGCCCCTGTACTCAGCCCTGCTGAGGCCACACTTGCAGTGCTATGTCCAGTTCTGGGCTCCTTGGTATAAAGAGACTAGAACATCTTTATTGCCAAAAAAATTTGGCAAGCTGGGCCTGATCACTTTGGAAAAGACTGTGAGGATTTATGAACAATGTATGCAAGTGCCTGAGTGTCAGAGGATGGAGCCAGTCCCTCTTTGATATTGCTGAGCAATAGGACAAGAGGCAAAGGACATAACCTGATGCACAGGAAGTCCCACCTCAACATGAGGAAGAACTTCTTTTGTATGCATGTGACTGAGCCCTGGAACAGATTGCGCAGAGAGGCTGCAGACTCCCTTTCCCTGGAGATGCTCCAATTCCACCTGAATACAGTCCAGAATCCTGAGGACCCTGCTTCAGTAGGGAGGTTGGGCTATATGACCTCCAGTGGTGCTTTCCAACCTTAACCATTATTTGTTTCTGTAATTCTGTGGATGGAAGTCCTAGTCCTCAACCCATGCCTACCCCATTGGATAGATATCCTTACTCTGTGCCATCTGGGTTTCTGTTGTTTTTGACACATTTTGATACATGTTAGTGCTGCCCACATCTCCCAGAGGAGCTCAACATCATTTCCTGGAAATCATTTAGCAGCATAACTGTGAGGATCTGCTGAACCAGGCTGTCTTCCCCAGTACAGCAGTTTTGAGGCATTGCAGCTGGTGAGGAAGATGTTCACAGCAGTGCCTGTATCTGTCTTTCAAAGGTTCCCACTGAGCCTGGCAGTTTTCTGCCATTAGAAAAAAAAATGCAGTCTTTGGATTTCACTAATTTTCAAAGGCTCAGTGCATTTTAACTACGTTGTCTGAATCTGTGGAATGATAAAATGGCAGCAATAAGTTTGAGGGGCCATAAGGATGAGTTTGGCTTCTGCATACTGTCTTTGGATGAGATATTCCAATGACAGAAAGTCTAGTCATTTGCCTTGAAGAGTTAAGGTTTTAGGGGAGATGTAATGTATGCTTTAGTGTCCCACTGTAAATAATTCACAAAATGTCAGCTGATGTCAAGAAATGGAAACTTTTGAATGCAACTGAGATGATCAGTCATGTTTTTGCTTCTAAAGCAAGGCTGGAGTTGTGCAAGAATAATGCAAAGTACTTTAAATATGCAGACCTTAGAAACTGCTCAACACACACATTAAATGGAAGAACATTCTCTTCTTTCTTCCCCTACCTTCAAGCAAAACCTTTGGCAGAACTTCCTGTCTTGGTATCACATACAGTTGGCAAAATCTTAGTGCTGTAAAAATTTGATAATGTAGGAAAAAAAATCAAAGGCCATAAAACACATTAAAGTGACTCTTTCAGCCTTCTGCCTGTTTTTAGAACAACACTGTCAGGCATTGATTCACACATCTGACTTTCACCCAAGTGAAGAAATTTTTTTTTTTAAACCTGGGAGAATAAATCTGCTCCCAGATTTCAGGCCTCTGCCTTCTCTCTTGGGTATCATGTACCCAAGAGTGGGTGCTGGGTGCTCTAGAAGACTTGGGCCTGCAGCAGCAAGAACCAAGGCTCAGTGGTCAAAAACCATGGGGAATGATTATGCAGTCAGCATAAATGCAGAATTGATCTGCTTTGTAATATGGCCACTTAGACTTTGGCATATTTTACCAATCATATCCACACCAATTATTAACTTATAAGCTTTGTTTTCTCTGCATTTCTCTGCCTCTGAAAATTGTCAGCCCTCCAAATGGCTGGTACTGTAGGGGCTGGGCAGCAGATTTCAATCTGTCTCCTGATATCCCTTAGATAGTAAAGTAAAAATAGTAAAGTAAAATTATGTTTCAAAAATATGTGTTATTTTCTCCCCTTCAGTATCAGAAGACAGTGATAATTCTGTGAAACAAGGATCATAAAGAAAGGCAAGTTTAAAATACTGTAGCAAGAACCAATACTTTCAGTCAAGCTCCTGCAATACCAATATAGAAGTGGGTTTTGTCAAGTTTGTGTTGTGTGTGTCCTCTTGCTTTGGTAATCCACTGCTGTATCTATGCATTTAATTTCTGTAAAAATTAAAATCCTGCAAGTAAGTCCTGCAGGAGGCTTTCATATAACTGGAGTGGAGTGCTCATTGACCAAAAGGGCAAAACTGAACCTTGGGCTCAGCTTTGTCTCAGCTTCTGCAGCATGCTCCATGCCAGCTGCTGTGAGACCAGACCAGGGCTGTGCCCATGTCTGTCCCCAGTCCTCTGGCACCCGCCTTCACCCAGGAATGGTGGCGCTCCATTTGTCCTCCTCCCCTCGAAGGACAGGCATGCATGGCCTTCCCTGACAGCAGAGGAGTTGAGAGACTTTGCCCCATCTTGCTTCTTTGCGTTGTAAATGACTAATTGTAAACGAGCTGCCTGGGAGGAAAAAAGGGAACCTGACTTCCTGAGCCACTCAAACAGTGTTAACAAACACTTGCCTCGCGGGTGATGCATGGAGTCATGACTGCCCTGAGAAAATGGGCTGATTCTGCTTGTTTGAAGACAAGCACGTTTGAGGGGAGGACCTTTTATCTAGGCTGTGCCATCAGCACTCAGGAAGCAGTCACAGGCTGGAGAGTCTGTGTTACCCTCATCCTGCAAAATGACAGGCTGGACGTGGTGCAGACTCACAGGGTGGAGGACTGGCTCTACAGCCTTCTCCAGGAGACCTGGGGCAAAAAGGGAGTAATCGAGGCAACACCAAAACTCTTGTGGTGGCTGTTAATATGACTTGAAAGGCGCTATTTCTCAGAAGGAGGTGATTCAAAAAACTCCCTGTAGCATCCTAGTGCAGAGAGAGGATGAAGATGGTGGCACTGGAAGTCTTGTGAAAAAAGTCAAGGGGCCAAAGAGGCTATCTAGATCTCACTGCCCACCCTAGGCAGGGAACAGGAATCTTTCTATCGCCACAGACCCTCGCGGCTATTTAAGAAAGGCTTGTTTGCTGCAAAAGTGCATACACTGCATCTGCAGCAGCAGCTGCAGGGCTAATGGAGCTGCTGTACCAGAAGATGTTGCTCAATGATACAGAGCATTTTTTACCACTCTGATCAATGGGTATCAAGAGAAACTGCAGAAGCTCTTAGAAGGAGAGAAAAAAAGCCCGAACTTATAAATGAGAATGACTGGCCTGACAGTAAATTCAGTAGAGTTTCTGAGAAACTCAATGCTACTGGATTGTGTTCTTGTTATAGTCTTGCAGGAATTGTTAGAGCCAAACATGATATCAGAAAATATTTACAATGTTAAAGTAGTGCATGGATTTAATAGTAATGAAGGAGTAGGGAAACATGTTTTCATTGTGCCCTTTGTTTTTACTTATCAGAAAGGCACCAAATCCCTAAGAGCTACAGTCTGTGCAAGATCATTGCATTTCTGTATCTGTGTGATACATAATTACCATCTGGAAGACAAATTATCTGCTATGTAGGCACTGTCAAGATAACTGAACAAGAATCAGCCTTGTAATTGTTCTGTATATTTTTGAAAATAGCCTTTTGATATCACTTGAAAATTTGGCTCATTATGTTTAAAATGGAAAATATGAAATTATATTATTTTTGGATGTTTGGTATAGTAGAAGGAAGAATACAATACATTTCATGAACTTGCATTAACAGCATCATAATCTTCCATTTGCAAAGATATATTAGAGCAAACCAACACTTAGATCACATTTCAATTATTTGTGGTTTAGGAGATCAAATAGCTTTTGTGATTTAACATTTGCTGCTAAAATTCCTTACACTAATTTGTTATTACTTTGTGCTCTACTTGTGTCTTTTCATAAACTAGTGAGTGGTCTGCAATCTCAAGGTATGGTAGGACCAATATTAAGTCCATTACACATTACCTACCCTTTCCCAGTTTTTACTGGAGTTATTGCTAATAAATACAGGTTGTAGACCAGAGGAAAGATGCATCACAGTGAGTGCAGCAATGAGAAAGCTGGCACTGAAGAGCGCTGGGATACTCTTCAGCACTGTATACTGTCTCACCCTTGGGAAGGTACAGAAAAGGCCATGGAGACCACCTTACCACCATTCCAGTAGGCTTAGTGCGCTGCATTTACTGACTTAACATTTAATTTTAGAAAAGCTCAAGCTTTTAAGATTCACACTTGTCTCAAAGGCTGAAAACAGAAAAACAAGGAAAATTTTAGCTATGCAAAAACTGTAACAGTAGCAATATATTATGGTACCGCAAAATCCCTCTCCTACCTTGCTCTCTCCCTACTGCGCTTTCCTGATCCTTCTCTCTCTCACCGGACCAAACTGATTTCTTCCCCCCAGCCCTTTGGCAGCACTGTCTTATTTTCACCTTGACTTAAGTCCATAATCACTTTTTTCTTTGCTATTTTGGTGCAGCTTGGCATATTTGGCCTCCTCTGGTGCATCTCTTGCTTTTTTTCTTGCTGTGGTTCTGCTGGGGACTGGGCTGCCTTGTTTTATCACCTTGCTATACCTGTGGGCAACCTTCATTGCATGTTGCAGTTGGAGTATGCTGTGGGACACTTAGATCTTCCTTAAAAGCAACGCAAGATTATGCGAAGGAGCAGAGTCCTGGGATACATTAACTGATGGCTGCAAGCAGTGCAAGGTGTGTGCCTTCTGGAGAAGAAATATTTTAATGAATAAATCAGAGGAATCAGTGCTCATTAAGCATGCATTCCTCTCTGTGCCTTTCCCTAACTGTTTTAGCTTTTTGATTTGCGTTCTGTTCATTTATTCTAGCCTAGATCTGTGCAAGAACAGCAGTCCTAATAAATACTGGCCTTCCAGCTAAGCTTTTCTCCCAGATTTTTACAGGATTTTGCCTGATTTCCCACTCAATTACTCTCTCCTTCTCACTGACTGCTGCCCATCTGCCCCGCATCCCTATGGAAAAAGCAAGTTAGGGGCTATTGCCATGAGCAGGGTGCGCTCATGGCCAGCACTGACCACCAGCAATACGGGCTAGGGGCAGCATCTGTGTCCCTCTGCTGAGTCATAGCATCACGCCATGAGAATCAGCCCAGTACAGAGCTGGCCTGCATACACTGATGGTGGCAAGGCAGAGCATTATGGGCTCAGAAAATCAGTTTAGAAGCCAAAAGGTAAGCACTTGCTTACAATCAGTAAAAAAAATTGGCAGACCTGTGATGATGAAGATAGTCATAAATGTAAGTCAGAAATGTGTCTTAGTTCTCCCCCACCATTTTATAGTGAGGCATAAGACTGGCAATCCACAAGCATATGCGTGGAGATCACAGATGGTTTCTATATGAGGCACCCTTAAAATAGCCTTAGGACTAAAACCGCTCTGTCTGCTCTCAGTGTGCTGGTGTTTTGCCTCTAGTCCTGGGGCTTGGTCCAAAAACTAATGTTTTATCAGCACTAAGAAGCAACAGAAGAGATCTAGAAGGAGAACTCTGCATTTGCTTACTGTACTCTTCCAAGGACAGATGATGATAATTTATCGCTTTCTTTACCTTCTTCATACACTAATAGACAAGACATCAATATTCTATTACTTTTTCCAACAGTGTCACTGTTTGGAATCCATTTCAGTATATATTGTAGCTGGCTGTCCTTTGAACCCTACTTCTGTCAGTTAAATGCAGAATTTTTGGAGTCACAGTCAGTTTTTATATATGGCTATATTTTTTGTGCAAAAGACAAAATATGGAACAAATAGGAGGAAAATATATCTCTCTACCTGAAAACTTTTTGAAATATGTAGAATAAAGGACCTGTAATGTAAGATTTCTAATGCAGATCAACTCATGCTCCTTCAGAAGCAAAGACATTTGGAATGACTGTGATACCTTGCTTATTGAAAATCTAACAGGAAGATCGAGTTCATGAGGAACATGCTCCATATAGTACAGATCATCTACCATGGCAAAGCATGACCAGAGATAGTTGGAAATTTCCACCCTTGGATTTTTATTTCTGCTTAAAGGGTTGTAGTTAAATATTTTTCCTTTGAATGGTGGTTTGGTTTTTTTTTTATTTTTAAGGAAAATATCATTTTAGGACAATAAAAGAAAATGGAAATGGCACTTGATAATTTGTCATCCTTCACCATTTTTGCATCTGTTTAATGTACTGCTAGTAGAATTTATTCATAAATTAAAAATAACTTTTAGAATTGCAACAAAAGTGGAAAAAATATGCAGACTCTCATGTAGCTTGAATGGGGACTGGATTGATTGTCAGTGATTGTTTTAATTTCTTTGGTTCTCATAATGTAGAGTCATTATTTATGTGCATATCTAATTTAGAAAAGTGAGTAATTTAATTTAGAGGACTACTCTCACATTTAAATTTAGTCTTGTGACAGGGTATCATTTAGAACCAAAGAAGTAAATCTAAATGCGTATTTTAAATGAGTATTTTTTCTCATTAATAAAATATTTTCAGTGAGGGATAAAAAATACTTCTTTACTTCTATCATTTGAATGACACATAAAAGTTTGAAACAGAATTGCTGGTTTTATTTACAAAAACCGTCTCCAAGAATTTGTTCTCCTCTCATCTTAATACAATGTAGGGAGGCTAGAATGTACTAGGGAAATAAAGCTCCCGCATTTCTGTATTTCCAGAAATAATGAAAATTAGATATTTAATGAAAGAAAAAGTCAGTGTTATGATTAATGGTAGACAGAAAGTTTACATAAGTATCTAAACTGACCGTCCAAAGTTCCTGAAAGAAGAATTTAATGGAACATGTTCAAGTTCCATTTTATTAAGGGAATTAATTACTTTCCTTTGCTTGGTTTCTAATGGTGTTGAAAGGCCAGAACCTAGCCCTGGGTCCATAGAATGTTGTTCTATTCATTCCCTGGATTGCGGCCATAATAAATCAAATAATGATTTTGTTAGCTATGGTTTTATAAGTCACAAAAATTAGGACTTTAGTAATCTATTTCAGTAGTCCCATACAGCAAGTTAATATCTATATTTACAGCCATGAGACTTCGAAATGGTTGTTTTTCTACTATCCAGTTTGCACAGAAATACTGCCTGCACATGTCACACATAGGCACAAGGTAAATAGTATTTTGAATATTCACTACTTTGACAGTTTGGTGACACTGAATTGATGAATTATTCCAAACTAAGTGACCACAAGACTATGACCTTGCGGTATTTTCCTTGTTAAAATAACTGCTATTGCTCACAAAACTGTATTTTGAAATATTTCTTCATTATTTGTGGATGCTGACAGATGTCTTCAGGTTGATCTTGAAGTACTCTTCTAAGCTCCTAGCAACTGAGGTAATGTGTAGGATTATATATAGCCAGATGTGTTCAAAGCTGATGGAGTGACTACCTATTAATAACACTGGAAGAACTGAGAGGCACAAGTTACAGATATACAAAGACATTTATTACAAAATCTCTGCTCAACAAAAACATCTTGTTTTCTTTAACTTTTTATGCCCAAGATCCTACAACTTGTATTAGTATAGTAATTGAAATTAAATACTACACATTAATTGAAGTTAAATGCTATCAGATGCTAAGACTTTTGTCTTATTTTCAATGTTGCCTGCAGTTCTTCCTTGCTCAGTTGGTTTTGCTTTGTCTGCTTTCACAAATTCAAACAGTTGTTTTTAGCTTTATCCCCTTCAGCTCATGTTTGCAGAAAATTATATGGTTCGTTGGCTTATCTTGACCCTCTGACATACTTAAATTACCACTCCTTTGATTTTTCAAATAATGTTTTAATAGTCCCAGTTGAAGGAGGAAATAGAAACTGTAGTGCAGTCCTGCCTGGATCACCTCCTACAGAGTATTTCAGACACTCACATGCAGCTTTGAGAGATGATTGCTCTTTATGTGTATTTGGTTTTGTGGTAAAGATTTGGTAGCAGGAGGGGGTGCTAAGAGGGGTGGCCTCTGTGAGAGGATGCCAGGAGTGTTTCCCATGTCCAACAGAGCCAGTGCCAGCTGACTCTCAGACAAACCTGCTGCTGGCCAAAGAAGAGCACATCAGTGATGCTGGTAGAACCTCCAAAATAATCTATTTGAGGGGGGTAAAACCTTGTGTAACAGGCAGAGAGAGGAGGGAGAGGAGAGAAACAGCTCTGCAGACACTTAGCTTAGTAAAGTAGGAGGGGACAGGAGATGTTCCAGGCACCAGAGCAGAGATTCACCTGCAGCCCCTGGTGCAGACCATGGTGAGGCACCTGTGCCCCTGCGGCCCATGGAGGTCCAAGGGGGAGAAGAGATCCAGCTTCAGCCCATGGATGACTCCACACCAGAGCCAGTGGATGGCGGACTGTGACCCCTTGGGAACTGTGGAATGATGACCAAAGAGCCAGGCAAGGACTAAGGCATCCTATCTATGGTCCAAACTATGTACCCTCTACTTAATCTTTCAATATGGAGATTTGCATAATTTGCATCAAGAACTGTTCAACTGAAATTAATTTGTTTCTGATAGTGCTGCATTTTTTCACAGCACTATTTGAAGAGACTACTCTAGGTTGACGGGAGTGGTGAGTTTTTATGCCATCACGTGTTGGTGTTTGCTTTCAGATGGAGAACAAAACAAACACAGTTCAGTGTAGGACTGCTGTCCTCTTTCCTGGTATGGATACTGACTTCTTGTAGTCTCTTACAGTTGGCAGTCCATAAAAGGGGAAAAATATGGTGAATTGGTTTTGATAGATGAGTATATTCTCTTTTAAACCAGAAAGATGCATTGCCTGCTTTTCCATGTTAAAAAGTAGGACAGTAACATGGAGCTGATAGATAAAATCTCAGTCATTACTAGGATCTCACATTGTGCCCTAGATGTTTTGATGGCAGGAGCACTCTGTCACGATCAACTGCTGCTCCTTTGTCTTTGCCCCCTGCAATCCCTTTTCCTCCCAAGCAGGCAACATCCCTGTGCTTGGTGGGGCTGGGGCTGCTCCCCATCTGGCATTCCTGCTGAGCATCTGGGCACCTTTGGCAATGGCTCAGCAGCTCTGACAGGGTGCAGAAACTAGGAGGAACTGGCAGTGGAAAGATTTCTGATCTTAAAAAAGTAGATTACAAGCTTTGCAATTGTCCTTTCCAGGCTGAGATGCACTGGTGAACCAGGAACACCACCGAGGATGGGAACATGCAGGAAGTGCCCACATCTTTTCTCTTGTGTCCACTGAACTATGAAATATCATCACCTTTGCTAGCAACAGTAAAGCCCAGCAGAGCTTTAGGTTTGCCTTTGGGGTCTGTTATTTTGATATTTAAGCTGGCTATCAGCCATTTTTTTTGCTACACTTATAAGGACTGACTGACATTAGATATCCAAAAATCACTGGAAATATGTTGTCATCATTGTAGTAGCTAATGTTTATGCCTCAGTGGAGAATACTTCTGCATTTGATGACATATCATTCTGATGAGTTTTAATCTGGCTGTTACAATCTTTCTGATATGGTATCAATAATCAACACTACATCTTGCCATTTGGTCTGTAAGTCTCTTATGTGTAGTTAATGTTATCTACAGCGTCCCTGTGATGTTTTCTCTTTGGTTACTGACTTACTTATAGCTACATACAAGTGAAGATTGGGTTATCTGTGGAAATAATTGCGAGTAAGGAAGGGCATAATATTTGCAGCATAGTTCTTGGAAGGAATTGAGCTAAGGGAGGTAAAATATTACACTCATCTCTTAGGACCATAGGAGTGGTGTAGTTGTTGCACTGCTGGGTAGAATAACCAGCTTTGACAAGAATATTGCAATTGAAGCCTCACTGTTACAAAAAATAAATTCAGTTTGTGTTTATCACAGTTTTACATTGAATCTCCAGACTGAAGCACGCACTTACTGCAAACAGTATCACCCAATGTCATCTACATGCCAGGTTTTCTTCCTTTATAACTTGAACAGGCAATAATTGTCACCATGGAAATCAATCCTTCATTAGTTTTGTGTCTTTTGGGATTTGTGCCAATTTTCTATGTGAAATAAATCTAGCCAGGGTAAACAAAAGACTACAGAGATTCAGCAGTGCAGTTACACTGATGAGTATTTGAACAAATTAATGGTTAATACTGAACAAATAAATGAAGAGATAGCAAGGAAAGTTGTTAGAAGGTGAAGGCATTAAAATATCAGTGATAACTGTGCAAAAGAATCCAGCCTACTGCAATTATAAGGGTTCTAAAAACTGCCTTCAACAGGAAACATGTCTGGGACTGATGGAGCTTCTGCCCACATCTCTTGTTTCTATCTTGATGCAGATACTGTGCAGGCAAATGAGTCAGCACTACCATAAACTCTGACAAAGAGCCTGTGAGTTTGGGTGCCTCAAGCTATCCATCTCCACAGATTGCAGAGGTCTGATCTTGCATAGGACAGTGGTGACTCATTTTTGAGGGAGACACACAAAATGATGCCTGCTCCTAGGAGACCAAGGTGAACATGCTATATTCACTCAAAGGGATCAGAGGTGGACTTGATGGTCCCACAAGACAAGATCAGTGTCAGAGCCCCAAAAGTTCATACAGCTAGGCAAGTGGGCTCCTGACACCCTGCCAGGCAGCACCATCCTTCTAAAGCACAAAACTACTGCAGGGTAAGGTGACTAAGGGAAGTCAGATTTCCAAAAATCACAAATTCAAAAGCCAAAAAGATGAACAGACACTTTCCTGCTGAACCCAATGTATATCTTATCCTGGGAGCTCTATCCACTCATGTGATTAATAGCTGAGAGTTACAGCTCATATGTTGATTACTTGCATTCCTTCTGTATTGCCACGTGAGAGTGCAGAGTGACAGACCTTTGGCACTGGTATATGACCTGCTGTCTGGAGAGCTGCTGAGTCACACAGTCCTGAGTCACATCTGATTATGCCCAGCCAGTGAGCCCTGTGGTGTGCATAGCAGAGATGCTACGTTTTCTGAGGAAGCAAATGGTGCCATGACACAGCACTGTAAATATCTTGATAGCATCGTTTTGAAGATTAATATCTACAGAAGCTCTGGCTCTTTCTGCTCAGGCACCAGAAACCTTCTCTGTTAAATGAGAACGTGTGGCATCTGAAGTGGGTGGGGATACCCTCTAGAGCAACACATTGTTGTCTGGGGGTGACAACTGATTGTCCTGAGTGTCAGAGTGCATGGCTTTCAGTGTGTGTAGTACAATCACGTGGTGCTGGAACTTACAGCACGCCCCTCCTGTTTCTAATGTACCTTACACACTGCATCCATCCTAGCTCAAGAATAGCCTTTTAGTGGAAATTGTTTGCAAAATGAGGCACTTCATTGATGATACCAGTGTTCAATTCTAAGTGAAACTGCAGAGTGCTTGCTTGTCCCCAGCTGAGATTTACTGTTGCTAGCAAAGGTGATGATATTTCATAGTTCAATGGGCATAAGAGAAAAGATGTGGGCACTTCCTGCATGTTCCCATCCTCGGTGGTGTTCCTGGTTCACCAGTGCATCTCAGCCTGGAAAGGACAATTGCAAAGCTTGTAATCTACTTTTTTAAGATCAGAAATCTTTCCACTGCCAGTTCCTCCTAGTTTCTGCACCCTGTCAGAGCTGCTGAGCCATTGCCAAAGGTGCCCAGATGCTCAGCAGGAATGCCAGAATTCTCTCCATTGCTCAATTCTCTGCTTGCAAATCAATGCCTAATATGTTACTGTTCCTTAAGAGGATTATGAGGGTGCATGTGAGGTACATGGAAGCTATTGTCTTAAAACAAAATTAAAAACAAAAACTTCCAGGAGCCCAGCTGAGACCTGGATGTGCTAAGCCTCATTGTGCAGAGACATGAAGATGCCTAAAGGGTGCAAGGATTTCCTGGTGGGACCAGGCCGGCAGATCCTGCCCTGAAGTCTGTTTCCTGCCACAGTGATAGGAGAAGTTTATGGCGCACAAATTTAGGCCTTAGACCTCCCTTTCTTCTCCTTCTGTGAGTCTGGTACAAGATATGTTGGTGAAGATATCTCTGAGCCATCCTGTCCATATTGTGTTGTAGAACTGTTGTCAGTCTGTCCATCTAAAACATTTCCCACCATGCTGATGCCATCTATCCCAGACCCCTGTGGTGGCAAATTACAGAAATTACTAACTTTTGGGTGTACTGGTAAAGAAGGACTGTATTTCACGTGATTTAGGCTTACCTCCTACTGATTTTACTCTGTGTTTCTTAATTGTCTGACTGCCTGACATTTGCAGGGAAGACTGGGACCTGTCCACCAGAAAACCAGGTACCACAAATCAAGTCCCTCCCAGCCAAAGGCACCTCTGGCGACCTGAGTGTGGTTGAGGTCTTGTTGGCAGTAAATCCCCTCTGAGCCTTCTGCAGAAGGGCTCAGGCACTGTCTAGGAGATCCAGCAGCTGTTTGATACCTCTCCTCGGTGCCTCTCCGACAGTATTTTTGCCAAGGCATACAGAACTCTCCTGAAGATGCCTGGGCAAGTAGAAAGCACAGGGTAAGGTTTCCCATGGGCAAGGTGGTTTGGTTGTCCCATATCTCACATGGAAGAACTGAGAAGGTTAGTGAACACTCTATGATCAAGACCCAGCCAGGAAATTCTAGTCAACACTTTAGTTTTCAGGCTGTCGTTTTGACTGGTCCTTTTATTTCACCTAGAACAGTGGGAATACCTTTAAATTTTTCTCTTTTCTCCTTTGTTTTTTTTTTTTTCCCTTCTTTCTTTTTTCTTTTTTTCAGAAACTTAGTCTTACTGAAGTGTTTAACAGAAGGAATTGTCAAGATTTTTTAAACCTGCTTATTGAGTGTCTTAGCCAGTACAAGAAACACAGTTTCCTTAAAGTTCCAGCATATTACTTGGACATAGGTCAAATATGTCTAAGGTGTCTCAAATTCTTTCCTGAGGATTTTTTTTTTTGCTCTGGCTGATACATCTTGTTCATTCCTGAAAACACGACTCTCCTTCTCATCAAATAACTTTTTTTACAGTCACTGGTCTCCCCCATCATGTAATTATGCTTGTCAGATGATCTGGTTCTTCCTTGCTACCTCTGGAGATTTCGAATGGGGAAATTACTTTGTGCATCACTACCACAGGAAACTGGAAGTCCACCAAACCCAGCATGCTGTAGGAGGAGCAGATCTGCAATTTGAAAAGGATAGCATCTGTGCTCCCAGTGCTCAGCTAGGAGGTAGGCCAAGAATCACCAGGTCACCCCTCTTCGTCCCTCTTTTAATCTGAGCAAATGAAAGGAAACATGCAAGCAGATTTGTCAAGCAACACTGCATGAATTCTGCAAGCTTTTCAGATAGTTGTTCTTCTCACCTCAGTTAAGTCACTTGAGAAAAACCACCTGAACTCAGAAGTGAGACTTGCAAAAAATATTGGCATTAGTCCAACTGTCATGGAATTTTGCTGACTCCACAGTCCTGGTGACACCAGGGGTTTAATTACTGTAGTCCAGGAGGGGTTTCCTTGTGTTTTCATATTGTTTTGCATTTGGCACAGTTTAAGCATCTACTTATTCTTATTTGAAACAGCTGGTTTCATTCTGCTTTGCAAAGCACTCATAGCTGTAGCCATGAGTTTCTGACTTGCCTTTGCTGCCACAGGGATTTCTACGGCTTGTGGTGGTGCCACCAAATGAGACCAGCATGGCCTTTATGTCCAACCTGTATTTATAGGGCTGGTTCAGATTGTCCCATGCCCTTGCCATACAATCACCTTGTTACTGGCGTTGGGAAATTGCATTTAAAGTACAATAAGTTAGTGTAATTTTTCCAGTACTGAACTCATTAGAAGTCTGAAGAGAAAGCCTTACTATCCTTGTTTGAGAATCAGAGGTACTCATTTGCAAATTTGATCTCTTCTACTATGAAAGGGGGGTTATATTTCATGTGCTGATTCGTGGAAAAACAACTTATTTTCAAGCCTGGGCTTTTCTAAGTGTCCTGGTGACTTGGAGACACCACAGAGCCAGTCCAGCCGGACTCACGCCCAAACAAAATGTCTGTCTGAAGATGAAGGGCACAAATGTGCTTTTGGAGGGTTGCTTTGCTCATGGACATTGATTCTGTGACATGCCTGTTCTGCAGTAAAAGCATTGGCGTGCTTGTCACAAGCAGCTGTAGCTGCAACAAGAGATGTTTGTACACTGTAAGAAAAACTCCTTAAAACATTTAAAATGCACTGTTGCAATGAACTCTGCTCCCTCTAAAGAGAGGTCAGCAGGGGAACAAAAAACATTGAAGAATTTGCTGTGCATCTCTGAAGTGTGAAAACATTTTCAGGTCTGAGCAGATCTTGATATTTTTCTTTTGTTTCTATGTGGAAGCAGTTTATAAGAATTCAACAGGTAGTCCTGTTACCAATGTTTAATCCCTGACTGTTCTTACGGCTGAGACTTCTTATACTCCTCAATCCTTGCAGGTTTCAAGGAAATCTTTCTGCTACACTAAGTACCATAGAGTGAGAGCTGCTATTTCAAAGCAGTTTCCTTTATTGTGGATTGAATAGTGCATGTGCAAATTCCTCGCCATGAAAGATTTGCTCCCTTGCACCCCAGAGGGCAGCAGCCCAAACTGCGTTAATCAGCCTGGTCCTTGTCTCATGCACACAGATGATCAGTGGATTCTGCAAATTCTGCTTCTCCTAGAAGTGTGACTGCATCAGCAACAGCTAGATCATATATTAATAGAAAGCAAAGCGCAGAAATCTGATCCCACGAAGGCTACAGTTATTTTGGATTAAGAAATGAACATTACATATAATTGCAGAGCAAACTCTAGCTGTTTTAAAAGATACTGAATTATGAGAAATGCCTGACATGAAACAGATGAATAAGGCAATCACAGTAGATGAGGAAGAATGAAATTACAGACAGCAGTGGCAGCAGGGCTTTTGCGAAGAGCTACAGTAGTATCTTTTAAGCTGTTTTCACAGTTTAAAACAAGCAAAGCAATAGCCCTGAAAGTCTACAGCAATTACATTTGCATGAAAAATTTCAGCCCCTCAGTAACTGTGCCATGTTGCAAATAGACTTTTCATTATGTTCAGGTTAGAAACTCTCCACACAACACTGAAGGTTATTACTGGGTATCCCAAAGGAGATGTTCATGCACTCTTCTCTCTCACCATCAGGCAAATGGCAAAGGAAGAATGTCAGCCATCAGGATTGTTCCTGGGCATTTCCAGGACTGAATCCACTTGGATGAAATATATGGGAGCTATTGGTGGCAACTGCGTCTGCATTGACATACGGAGGTGCCAGGTCTGGGCAGCACATGGAGAGGGCAGATGTGCTTTTTTCTCTGCCACTTTTGAACTTCAGCAAATTTTAGACTTTCCACACCAGCTCAGAAGGACGTGCCATGTTTTAACATCCCATCTGATGTGAGAATGAATCAAGTTGGGATGTCTGATTCCTGTCTGTGTAGAGGACACCATGTGTGCTGGCTGTAGACACAGACCTCTCAGCTTTCTTTCTTTCTTTTCTTTTTTTTTTCTTTTTTTTTCTTTTTTTTGTGGTTGCTCACTCCTTCCATTCAGATATTAAACAATAAAATGTAATTCAACCTTGAAGCCACAGATGACCAGTAAGATAAGGAAAATGAAAGCCACCTTTAATCAGCCAAATCTGAGCCAGGACTAGTAATTCAAACACTGTAAAATGGTATCCCCAAAGTGTTCTGGAAGCTAAGGACAGCAATTCAGCTTGGCTGCTCTGTGTGTGATTACCATAAGCACAGTAGGCTGAGGTGCTGTGCTAATAGCCATAGCTAATAGCTAGGGTATAACAGGCATGGCAAAAAAATGCGGCACCAGGAAAATATATCAGCTGCTTTAGCTGATAATTTTCAAGAAATTTCACCTTTCAATTTTTACATGGGCTTTTTATAGTTATACTGAGGAGCAAATTAGTTCTGAGTGCATGCTGCAGAGATGTAAAAGCACAATTTCTTTTCAGACACAACCCTTCAGGCAGAACATATATGTGGATAGAGCTCCCTAATAAAATTCCTCCACTGAGCTACATAAGTAGATAATAATTGTACAGTTCTGTAGCCACTATAACCTGAATGGTGATTATCTTTTTTCATTTTGCAATAACAACAGCAGTATAGAATTAGTCCATGTATAGGTCTTGGCTCCTGGTTGAAGAAATCACATTGCAGTTAGCATGTTGTGCCTAACCACAAAAAGTTTGCCCACTTAGAGGAGGATTGTTGGTAGAGTGTTGTAAGTCTTTGAAAGCTTGAAAATAGGATGAAAGACCACAAAATTTTTGGAATTCCATGCCTTTCTCATCCTTAATGTAATATCCAGTCATCTAGTTGGATGGCAGCCATGTGTTTGAGGTAGTCAACTAAGACACTGTCTGTATGCTTTACTTAGCTATACATTTTTGCTGGAGGTAACTGTGGAGAAGAGACATCTTGATGATAGATCAATAAATAGGAAAAGTAATCAAGTCCCAACTTGGCACATATCCCTGAGCAGCAGTGGCTGGAGAGGTCTTTGCCTCAATTATTAGCCCTTTCTAGTTGCAAGGCATGTCAAATAATTGCAACAGAGATGCCATGATACAATTTAGGCTCCTCTCCTCATTGACTTCTACATGTAGTTTATGGTATCTGCCTTTTGCTCACAGTGAAGGAAACATAACTTAACCCCAGCATAAATTGCTATGGCATCCTTGGCCAGGATGCAGTCCTCGGACCTGGACAGCCCAATTTCTCAGTTGAATGTCATCAAAATCCAGTTAGCAATCTCACATTGTCTGAAACACAGGTACAGTGCTGAGCTGGGTTCAGTGCTTGATAACAAAAGGTGCAGGGCAGTTCCAATATATCAGCATGCATGATGACCTTCTGCTAACTAGCACACATGTCCAGGCAATATGTTTGTCATAGTGCAGGGATCAGTTCAGTCTGGCTTCTGATGGGCTCATTTCTTAGATGATATTATGTTCTGAAATTCTTTGAATACCTCTACACTAGAATGTTCTTCCTCAAAATTCTGCTGAAAATGCTGTGAAGGCCTCAGGGTTTAAGCCCTCATTTCTTAATGCACTGGAAGTGATCAGCAGTGGACCTTTTAATGGAAAAAAGGGAATGTTCCAAATCTCCCTCATTACTATTCACAGTGTGTTTTGAAAGGTAAGCACATAGTGGCTTGCTGTCCAGAAGGGCACATACCCTTATTGTCTTATAAATCTGCCCAGGGAGCATTTCACAGGACACCAGCCTGAATTATATTGCTCCTGACAGTGATGTCAGAATGAGCAAATACTGAGGTCATCAACAAGAAATGCTGTCAGCATGGCACAGCAGTGTTCAGCTTGTAGACGCATGCTTTTCTTGTCTTAAAAAATAAAGGCAGCAGAATAGTTGCCTTTCAGCTTTACAGTGTGATTGCATAAGCCTTTGCCTCTGGCTGCAAACAGACAGGGCTCCCTGGATGCCTGCCTGGGCCTGGGGCTGCTTCTGCCTCTTGCTGCCAAGGAGTCAGATGCCTGTGGGGACAAATGACAGGCATAGGGGCAGCCTGTGACCCCTGGCAAGGCTGTCTGCAGCCCTGCTGCCTGCACTGCCTTCCCTGGGCTTTCCTCCTGATAGTGTTGATGTCTTATGTCTGCAGGAGTTGAACCCAGAGTGACCTGATTTAGTATTTCTGTGTTTTCCTCATATTTTTGTTCCCCTGAATTTCAAATAAATTGAAAAAGAACTTTCTTTGATTTTCCTTTTTCTTTTGACATGGGACCCTGCTCTGTAACTGGCCACTTGTAAAGGTGAAGTTTGCCCTCCAGGAGAGACCTCAGTGGTTTTAAATCTCTTCGCCACAGCGAAGAGATACAACATACTGTATAAAGGACAGCGAGTAGCAAACGCCTTCCAAACAATGCACACTCAGATGCTGCTGAGAAGCCTTTTATCGCAATATTCAAAGTCCAATGAAGCAAAGGCTAAGCAAGGCTGAGCATCTGGGTGGAAAGGTATGATCACAGGCATAGAGCAGGCTGCACACTGACTAGTTCCCATGCAGCAGTGGCTGTACCAAAGAGCAGGGTGCTTGGCTCAGAGAGAAGTGGCTTTCCTGAGGCAAGACATGCCCACAGTAGGAGCAGGAGATCCAGTGGTGTTCTCCTGTCAGCTTCAGGGACAGCAGAGCAATGGAGGGGAAGCACTGTGCAAGAAGAGAGGAATGGGTTTTGTCCTGTCTTCCCCTGCCTGTCTGGTTTCATTCACAAGCAGAACAAGCACATTTTCTGCACAGAGCTGGCCTGCTTGGGACAGGTGGATATGTCTGCTAAATTTGGGTAGGGTTTTGATCATTATCCCAAAAGGGAGTGGAATTTTCATCATAGCTGCAAAGCTCAACTCTCTACTGCAGGTCAGAGATAGAAGGATCAGTGGACTTGGCAGAAAGTGTGTGGTAAGCACCACTGACAGCCAATAACTGGGGAAAATTTTCAGCATCTCCAACTGAGATACTTTGAATGTTTGAGGATGCATGCCACAAAACCTGCAACATGGACATTTCAACTATCCACTGCAGTGAATCTAGTTATACTGCTTCCAATACTTTTTCAGAGCTATTTTTTTATATCGAAGAGATCTGGCCCACCTCCTGTTGTTCTTTGCTTTCCAGGTTTTTCAGCATTTCCTTGCTGCTTCTGTGGCATGAGGGAAAAATTAATCCTTATTTCCCGTAATGCAAAGCTGATCCCTGAGCAACCCTATGTCTCTCCCTGCTTCTGCTGTGTGGTCCTGCTACAGAGCAGGCTACCAGTGTCTTGACACAGACAAAAGTTAAAGGCTTTGCCTTCCCTGATGAGTCTGGCACAGCCTGTTGTAAGTTTGAGACTGACCTAGGGATGCTCTGAAGGAACAAGTCCTTCTGGTATTAAAAATTTACCCTTAATAAAGGGTAAATTTACAGGTAATAAAAAATAACCCTTAGGGGAAATAATTGCTGGAATTTGTAGAAGAAACAAGAGTGGATGCATCTCAAGGTTTGTTTCAAGGTTTGTTTTAGAGGTGTGGGGCCAAATGTAGGTCTAGAGACCAAAGCATACTCTGGTCTGGTGAGATTAGGCATCTCTTATGGAAAAGGGGAACAGCACTTGGCTCAGGACATGCTGTCTGCTGGACTCTGTAGACTCTGCAGTTGAGAAAGGGTTTTGCTACCTATGCTAAGAAACACAGTGCTGTGACTGCTTTAGTAAAAGTTCCAAAATTAAGCAATTTATGTGTGTCTACGTTGAAGCATTCCTTATGTAGTGTGACTTGTTTTTATGGGGCTGCAAACTGCTCTGCCATCAGCTATCCCACTGGTGTCCTCTGCCAGAAGCCACTCATTGCCTCCATCCTTAGGTGAATTAACAAACACAGGCTTGGTAGTATTCTGTTTTACATGGGGATTTTTTTTTCTGCCTTTGACAAGAAAACAACATTACATTATTGAATATCCTCTCTAAATTTAGCACAGGCACCTGAAGTACTAGTGCTTTATATCTCTTTGAACTGAGACAAGTCACATAATTTAGGAGTCATGCCAAACTGAATCTGCTGTTGAAGCAGAAGAAGTGAGTGTAACAAATATCCCCGTATTCTGGAGAAGCCAAGTCCACTGTCTTCCAATCTCTGTGTTAGACATAAATCCAGAAAGTCATAGAGAAAAACATGCCATCCATGCATATCTGAAGTGTTGTTCAACTGTTTTGTATACTGTTACAAATTCTTTAATGTAGAGGTTGAGATTAGAGAAAGATTAGCATAATTTTTGTTTCTGACATCCTGACATTTTTCATAACATGTTGGTCACATGTGACCTCCAGCCAACGTCAGAGTCTCTGCTACTTGTTGTACAAACACAGGATAAGTAACAGTATCTGTTCTGATTAGTATGCCATGTAAATAAACAAGGTCAGTCAAAGATGAGAGCACAATTTTATGGCCAGCTATCTGAGGCACAGACGAGTTACTTGCCCAAGATCATGTTGGAAGTGAGCTGGAAGGTGAGGACAAATGCAGCTTTCCACAGTACACACCTTTATCTTTGTCTGTTTGTGTGTTCTTGATTAGTTTGGGGGTTGGTATTTTTGTATTTTCATTCTGAACTGCATGATGTGCAAGCAAAATTCTTGGTTTTGCTTTTAAAGCCCAGAGACCATCAGCAATGTAAAACCAGGTTTTAGTTATGTTAGGCATCAGTGATGAGTTTGTGGTTATTGACAAACCTCAATATCTCCTTACAGTCTCCTTACAGTCTTGATGGCTTTCACGTTAGTAGACAACTGCCCTAAGTGTTGCTAAATCACCCTAGTCTGAAGAGAGAGCACAGCAATCCACAAGCCATCCACCTCTTTCTGACATGTTTGACACCTTCTGAGTGAGGAGCAGTCTGTATTCAGTTTCCTGGAGTCAAATGAAAGAAAATATTAACCTAATGTCTGTCAAAAAGGGTCAAATATTATGCTGGCAATTACAGAAAAAGGTATGAAACCAGAAAATCATCAGCTCCGTTCTTATCAAGAAGGATCTTTCTCACCACCTTACTTACCCAAGGTGCCAAAAGGGGACACTCTGCTGGAGGAAGTCCAGGGGGCTGGCATATCCAGAGGGAGGGCAGGCAGGGGTAACCCAACATCATGCATCCTATGTTGCTTCCAAACAAGCTCCCTTCACTCAAAATGGCATTTCTCATTCCTATTTTCCTTCTCACTGATGCTGCTGCCTGGATGCTGGGACTGGCATTTCTGCTTCATGTCTTTGTATTTGATTAGTGAGTACATCTATTGCTGTGTTTACACCTTTTATTTCTCCCTGGCCTCTCCTAGCACTATGATCTGATGGTAGAAGTCCCATGTGTACATTTAATAATTTCTTTTATAAACCCTGCTGGTTTCACTGGTATACAAACTTCACATAAACATGTAATGTGAAGTACCTGATGCTGAGTTTGGGTAGCTGCTGTATGCAAGGTGCTTATCTTAACAGGCAGGCTTCCTCTGGAGCCCTTTCCCAGCACACTGGGAAGAAACTTTTTGTGAAACATTTCTGTTCAGTGAGGAAGACTACTCTGAAGCCTACCTAAAGCATACTGATGGCTAACTATACCTATGAAGGTAATACCCCTCTCCCTCCCCACTAACCTGAAGGCTTGATGCCAAAAATGAGTGTATTTATCAACAGTGCAGAGAAACTTGGACCAATGATGGCACAGCCTGGTGATCCTTTCCAAAGTGGCATCAATTCAAAGCCAACACTGCCATGTAGCCCCAAAGAATGTCAGTCCTCTGGGTAGTGAGGTGGATTGCTAGCTCAATTGCTTTCCCTCTCTCTCTCTTTCTTCTTTCTGACATTTCCACCAAAATTACCTGCTTTGTCCTGGATGCTCAACAGGTGAGACTGTGCAATCTTTCTTGCTCATGATAGGTTACTAGTCAATGTAATTGGCCACACAAAAACAGAATCAATCACTGCTCTCCCTTTACCATTTGCTGCTTAAAGAAAGAGGGTAAATGGTCATGATCTGATTCCATCTGGTGTGGGTGTTGCTTACATTTTTTATTGAGGTTCACTATGTAAGACCAATGCAGATTTTTTAGACAGTAAATGCAAAAAAATAGACAATTTCAAAATTGTTTAGCATTTCATCTTGGCTCTGTAGAGGACTATATGACATGTGAACAAGTTCCTTTGGATCCAAGGTGAAGCCAGTTTGTACAAAATTTTTGGAGTATCAGGCCCCATTTGGATGTAATATATACACAGATTTTCTTCACCCTCTTTGTTTCATCATTACTGCTTTGTCTTGCTCAATCTTTTGTACTAATGTATGCCAGGAAGCATTTTACTAAGTGATGTTACTATCATTGGTTTATAGAAACAGTAGGCATTTCAGACACCTAGCAGGAGCCTCCTCAGACCTAGAAAATATGCCAGGTTAAGGAAAGAAAATGAAGTCTAGGTGAAGGACGCCCTCACTGAGCAGATCATATATGTAGTGTTGAGGCTGGCACATTTCATGAATGTCTTCAGCTGTACAGAAATACCTGTGTGTGCTGAATAACATATACTCATTGGTACAGGCACATCAGCTATCATTACCAGGGTGTACATTTCAAAGAGTTTTAAAATTCACCATCAGGGAGATCTTACTGAAAAATAATCATGCACTTCAGTCTGAGTTTAGTAAACAGAGCGTCAGTCTTGAAGAAATTTAACGAAGGTGAATGGTCCTCCTGCTCTGCCCATAAATAGGTGTGTATTCAGTGAAGCATATATGAAACATACCAGTTTGCAGGATAAATACTGAAATATCAATCCTTTTGGCCCCACAAAGATAATGAAAGACAGATATTGCTGTGTGTCTCAGTTGATTAGTTTGGACAAACGTGACAAATCAGAGAAAACATAGATGTCAGAAATATATGTATTACATATGTTTGTAAGAATTGTTAGAATTTTTAAAGTCAGCTTAATAGGTACTTACTTAATAAACCATGTATTTTGTATCTCATGCACCAGACTTCAGAATTGCATTTAGACATGTAAAAGTGCCTGTGCAAGCAGGATCACAGTCATGCATATTAATATAAACACACAGACAGATCTAGGTAGATAAATATTATAGATAAACAGATAGATAAATATTTAGGTAGATAAATATTTATATTATTAAAAATTATTACTAAATATGATACGGCAGAATGATTGCAATGGCAAACTATAACAGAAATACCCAATGCACATTATGAAACACAGCAAAAATGTAAATGAGACATTATAGGAAAATCATTAATGTTTTCTATTTCTGTCTTCGAAATATGAATCCTGCCTTGCTCTGGGTCTGTTTTTCCCAAAGGTTAGTGAAGTGCTAATTACAAAGTGTGAGGAGCAATCAATTTCCTCCAATGGTTTCAAGATTTTATTTTGAAACCATTTTTACTCTGAGCCTCTTATCTACTGTCTCCACAATTACCCTCTTCAGTATTGTTCCTTCAAGTTTTTTTGAAAACAGTCTTTTATGATTCAGAAAGCTTTAGCAAAGGAAACATATTCTGAAGTACTAAAGCAATAGTTTCTTTCTATCCAAAGAAACACAAGACTGAATCAATTAATGGGCATGGAAAACAGAGTAAAAATAGCCTAAAAATAAAAGTGTTTCAAATGAAACTTTTAGGGATTGAGCCCACCATTATTTGTTTAAGCAGTAGATTTGGTGACTGAAATAAGAGCAGAAACAGGCATAGAAATCAAGTCATAAAGATGAATGAAGGAAATACATATTTCTACAGACCATACGTGAGACATTTTTAGCTAGAAATTAGTTTTCTAACCTAGAAAAGCTCTCCCTCAAAATCTCTAAAGTTTAAAAAGGGAGAACATTTTACAAGATGAAAAATAAATCTTTTCAAAGTTTGGGGGGGCAGGGGAGGGGTGGTGGGTGGTGTGGTGTAGTTTTTTGATTTTGTTTTGGTTTTGTTTTGTTTTTAATAGGTCCTAGAATATAAAGTGAGGTTAATAATCGGGGTAGTCTGGTCTCATGAAAGATGTTACCTGTATGATACATCACCTGAGACTCAGGGTAGTGATGCTCTGCAGCACCCAGAAGGGCAGGCTGAATTCTCCATGGACAACAAAGGCACACTCAGTAAAAAGAAGGAAGAAACTGCAGGTCTTGAATCTTAATCCTACTTAAAACGCTGAAGGCTGCAATTGTGTTACCTATTGTTGCTAACAGTGGCCAATAGAGGCAGAAGATGTGATGATTCACATGTGATGTGGAAAATTATAAGTATAGAAGAGGAAAATTCCCACAGCATACAAACAGCAACACATCAATGCACATGCATGTATAGAGTAAATCATGCTATCAAGGTTAATCAAGAAAACTGTGGTAGTTACTGAAGATGTGTAACAAAACACTTCAGAGAAAAAAAAATTGAATTATTGAAGGCATGTTCTAAAAGAAGACAGGATATTATCAAAAAGCTTTAAATTATTTACACTTTATTGCACTGAGTCTATAAGAGATGTGTCATGCTTTGTCTTCTACCTGGGCTATGTAGAGAGAGCAATCACCAAAATAACAGCCCCAGCAATTTGTCTCCCATTCAAACGTATGGTTAAATAGATCCCATTCCTCATTTCCAAGTGACATTTCACACAGAAGAGACTTACTGAAAAGTAACCTCCTGGGAAAATAGGTTCATGATCACTGATCTGAGTCAGCATAGACACAGCAGGCAGCTAAAAGGGTGTTATTCAGAAATATATCTTATTAATTAAAGCAAATGAGCTTAATGCCATCTTTTTCATTGTGAAATATAGTACTGCTTCACTGACTTTTGTTTTTGAGTACTATTCTGATAGCTAGTTGGGCATACTCCATTCTGTACTATTGGGCTATGATTTCTTTGATGCAGACAAAATGTTTAATTTTTTTCACAATGCTCTCACGTGTTCTCTCCCCCTCATCCCCCACCAACCATGCGGTAAACCTTACATAACTGCAGCATGGCAGTGATATTTGGCTTTGCACAGAGAATGGCAGCTCTCATTTGTATTAAGGAGATTACACCCACTTAAATCATCTGCATTTTACTGATATATTTATGTGTATGTTTAGATTAGACCAGAGAGCATATTTTATTCATTATGGAGAAATTAGAACCCAGGTGTGATATTTCAGTTCTTGCCTGGACTTTAGACGTGTCTCTTGGCTATTTGCTTCCAGTAAGGTGTAGGCTTGCCAGGGGGAAACTCTACTGAAAAGTCAGGACCTGCAGGTATTCTGCCTCCAGTCCTTTGCTCCTGACCAGATCTCAGGCCCCAGCCCCTCCATTTCCTGGCAGCATTTTGGGCTCATGTAGTTTCACTACCCTGATGGAGGCACAGCACACTGGGTACACACCTCACACCTTGGTACACATTTCTCAAGAACCCCAGATGGTAGTGCTGGTTCCTTCCTTGATGAAACAAAATTTGAAGTTTTAATTGAAAGACTAGCAACAAAGATGGATTTGTAAAATAAATTTTAAATCTCATCTGTAGCTAGACTTTAAAATGTGTTTAACGATCTATTAAATAATGCTTGGCAATGCATAGGGGAGGGGGCTGGACCTTATAGCTGTCTGAGACTACATATTGTTGCTCTTTCATGAGTTCATCAGCAAGTTGCTGCCTGGCCTGACAACATAATGCCTGTCAGAGGAGATAAAGGCTGCAATTTTCCACATAGATTAGTAAAGCCATGATTCCTGAATAGTAACCTGTGTGATACAGAGTCCACAACTGATACAGAAATTATGCCAAGGACAGACTGATTAGCAATGTATTGTGCACTAGCATGTCTTCTAAGTTCAAAATATTGTGAATTCAGTGTGAAGGTATAACATAACTAATGCAGGGCTACATGGAATGCTCTTGTGAAAAAAGCAAAAATATTACAATTCTTTTTATTTTTGTTAAATTTACCCTACCAGAATCAAAGTCTAGGGTGCCCTTGTCTATTTCTCTACAGCCATGAAAACCCCAGCCTAAAACTATTTTTAAAAGCCCTGGGATATTCTACTCTAAGCATGCACTTCTTTCAAGCAAATCGCTTTTGCAGATCTATAAGGGTGTCTACAGAGAGGCAAGCACAGGCTGCCATCCCGTGTTTCTAATTTCCCACAACAGGGGACAGTGGAAGTTCCTGAGACCAGGCCATGACTTGTGGATGTCCTTTCCTCATTGCTGCCCCTATTTTCTTTTCTTTCATCTTTTCCAGTGCCCTTTCCTCAGGAACAAATTCATTTATTTAATGAGCACTGAAGTTAGAGCATTTGTTGTAGGCTTCTCAAAGGGGTTGGAGTCCTGATGTATAGAAGCATTGATAAGCCCAAATTCATCCTCAATGACAAAGGTACATTCATCTTATAGAAAGAAAATTACAATCTAAATTTAACTGAAGTCAACAGTAAAAATCATCTGAATAGACTGTTTAAGTTGCAAACTCATTTTCTGAACTGTGTGGAATCTTGTTAACATGTCTGGGGGAAGGAAAATTACTGATATGAGATTCTGACCATGAAACATTCACAAAATTACATTTAATTCAGAAAAATGGAAACACATGAAGACAAGAGTTTCAAGTAAAAGTGGCTTTCTCTTTCTTTCTTTCTTTCTTTCTTTCTTTCTTTCTTTCTTTCTTTCTTTCTTTCTTTCTTTCTTTCTTTCTTTCTTTCTTTCTTTCTTTCTTTCTTTCTTTCTTTCTTTCTTTCTTTCTTTCTTTCTTTCTTTCTTTCTTTCTTTCTTTCTTTCTTTCTTTCTTTCTTTCTTTCTTTCTTTCTTTCTTTCTTTCTTTCTTTCTTTCTTTCTTTCTTTCTTTCTTTCTTTCTTTCTTTCTTTCTTTCTTTCTTTCTTTCTTTCTTTCTTTCTTTCTTTCTGCCTTGGAAACATTTCTTGTGACTTAAAAACTCAATGTGTGGACGTGTCCAGCAAAAGTTTGCATATGTGTGCATGCACACACTGCACACACTCACACATACCTGCTCAAATGAGTACCTGACAGACTTTCATTTCTGACAGGCAACATCAGACTGGAAACATAGCAGTTGTGACATGCTCACATCTGGCATGCAGGTACAGGAAGCTGACATGATAGTTGCATTCTGCTGGAATGGGGAATGAAGTGGGTTTGGTTTTTTTCCTGTCTTGAGGAATTGATTTTTATGGAAAGCTTTTCTCCACTGGGGTCATGTGTGCAGTCTGTAACATCTAGCATGAGTTCATGCCTGAAAACTATGATCAAGAGCTTTGTCTTTAGGTGCTAGCACTCAAGTGTTCCATAAACACAAATATTGTGATTACCTTTCATTTGAACAGCACATCTACTTCAGTCAGGGCTGCTACTTCTGCCAAGCAAACACAAAGGTCAATGAGCATTGTACAGGAATTGTACAATTGTTATAGATATCTTCATGAGCTGTTGTTGAAGATAAAGAAACACCATGATCTTTTCTCATTATGTGTACTGTATTAGTTGGAAAGATCCTGAGATTTCACAAAGTTGTAAGCGTCCAATGCATGCAATAGCCTAGTTCTGCATTTGACAACAACTGCCTCCTACACCTCCAGCAGCACTCTGACTATGCATTTCAAACACTACTTTCCAAGCTCCCTCTCTTCTTCTCCAAAGCTCCCAGGTTGTGAAACTGAAGTAATTAATCAGTTAGGGATCAATCACTAGTAAAATTTTATCAATACCTTCTCATCCAAAATTTTCAAAACCAATCGAAGGTAATAACTTTTCTTCAGCTGTGACTCTTGAAATTCCCATGCCTGTAAAATATGGACTCACCTCAGTACTGCCTGGCTAAAGAATTTTGGTTTTTAGAAGTCATGATAAGATATGTCTCAAGCTGATTTAAAAATACAAGAGAAAGATGGCTGTGAATGGTTCTATCTATGTTCCTAACAAGTTTTAGAGGACTGTGTACATTCCCACACTCCCAATCACTTCTGCAAAAGCAATTTTTTGTGTTTGTCCTGTGTCTGATGAACTTTAGGAAGAAAGTAAGTAACAGCAGCAGAAAACATGCTTGTCAGCAAGTACTCCTTGTATGAAAATAACTTATATTTGTGCTAAATAAATTTCAGAGTCTCAGATTTTTCCTACTGTCCTCTCCAGTGGGCATTATATGAAGAAGGCACATCGCATACCGGATATCATAGCCATAGCACTATGGGGAGCTATGAACTGTTTATGTGGCCCTGTATGAGGGTGCACCCAGGGTGCTGTGCAAAGAGAACAAGAGGCCTCTGAGTGTCCTCTGAGGGTCTAGCTGAGATTTCAAGTCCCTAGGCACGTGGAAAGATAGAAGGAGATGAGTCTGCAAAGAGGAGTCAGCAGTACAGTCTAAGAATTGCTGCGCAAAGGGGTGACTGCCAAGGCTGTACAGCAACTAGTGAGGTGAGGCCCCAGTGTTGCAGCTCAGCACAGGCATCCTACTCGCTAGGAGGGCATGCAGCACTTCACAGAGGAGTCTGCAGCTTTACAGTCTTTAAAAGCTCGGCTAGGCAAAGCCCCACCAACCTGTCAGAGACATGGATAAAGTCGTGTCTCAGACTGTGTATCAGAGGAAAGACCTCCAGGGTGCAATCCCATCTAACACTTCTGTGATGCTCTGTATGAACATATGAACCATGCCACCATGACACTTCAGACCTTAAATGTACATGTAATTTCACTTTCCTCTTTAAAAGTTAAATTTGCACATTTTCTGCTTAAATTCACAGATGTTTTCTACTGTCCTCAGTGCAGGAGGTGTAGAGCAAACTCATCCTTCTGCCCCTTCTCAGGACTGTGTGTGTTCCAAAAGATGTCCCTGCCAGAGAGACTTGCTGTCCTTTTAAGGCTCACCCTCTCTCTCTGATCTGTCAGTTCATCGTTGTGGAGCTGGATTTTAACACACTGAATGCAGCTGAAGACAAATCATGGTACAGCGTAGGAGTAATTTTTCTTCAGAGCAGTGACGTATCTGCAGCTAGTTGTCTCAGCAGCAGAATTCAGTCTGAGAGTTCATCAGGCTGTGACGCAAGTTTCTGAAGCAGGAATGAACCTTTTGTGCTGTGCACTAGGGTAGAAGAGAGTAAGGAAAGAGGACATTATGAAATAGTGGAGAAGTGTGTCCCTAACTTCTCACTAACCAGTTTCCACAAGATTTCTCAGATGCGGAAATTATTCTGCAGGGAAAGTGATGAAGCAAGATCACACCAACTCACAGGTGGAAATACCGTAAATATGAGCACAGAGAGAGTATCTATTTATATCTGTCTGTTTATCTATCGATCATCTCACCATGATACTTTCATAGCAACCTCAGAATTACAGTCCATCTAATGCTGGCACCTTGATTACTAAAAATCACTCTTCTGTCAATCAGCTTTTGCAGCTACCGCCAGCATGAACCCCTTTAATATAAACAAGCCATGGTGGTTATCCACATGTGAATATCTAAATCTGCCTTCTTGTTTATTGACTTATAATTTTTATGGGTTTTCTTTCCGCAGGAGAGTCCTCTGTGAAGACATGTTAGCTAAGTTTACAATGCAGAGAGAGGGAAAATGAGAATAATCACCAGCGGGCAGAATTCCAGTTTCTACAGTTAAAGGGGATTACTTAAATTACATTGAATCTATGGCGTACAAGAAGCTATTCTTGTCAGGGTCAGGGTCAGTGACAGGAAAAAAATGATGGGAGATGGTCTCTCATTAGCAAAGCAGTGATAAGAGAGAGGAGAAGAACCTAGTGGCAAAGATATAGGAAGTAAAAAGCACCCCTTCAGAGAAGTATTTGTGTATAACTTTCCTTTAAGATTGTCACTGTGTAGCCTCCTAAAGTCATTTATTATCAGTTAAGATTCCCTAATTTTTGAGGATGCTTTTCAGTTACCTCCCAAACTGATTTGGTTGTTCATTGCCCTCCTTGTTTACTATTGTTTCCAGTTTTTATCTTCTTTATCATACTTTCTTTTAAAAAATAATTTTAAATAAACACAAAATTTTCAAATTAAATCCAGGTTACCTATTGCCCTTCATCCTTTCTAGAAGGAGTAAATTCAAATCCAATACATTTTCTCTAGGACTTCACCTAAAAGCAGCAGGCATCTTGCAATGGAAGGTATCAACAACACATCATGATTAATATCTATGCATTTTTCATGTATAACACATGTGAGGTTTTTAACTCTATCTGCATTTAAACATGTAACTGTCATCACAAATGTCAGACAGTTTCAAAGGAAATTCCAGAAGAAAGGAAAAAATTCCTTTTTTTCCCATGCTTTATCTCTGTAAAAAGAGATTCTCTTGTCTTTTTCCTCCTTATTATTAGCTCTGAAAGAAATAAAATTCTAGACTGATGTTTAGACTTCATGCCTTTCTCAGAAAAGTCATCCAATTACCTTTCACAAATTGATATATTTGTGTTCACAGCATCAGGCTTTTTCTACAAAATTTACTGCAATTTGTTCCTAAGTAAAAGTACCCCAGATGTGACACAAGGACACATTAGCTTTAACCTGATTTTTGCCCTAAGATACTCTCTACCCACTACAAAATTTTCTCTTTGGCTTTTGGTTACACTTCTTGTGTAAGAAGTACCTTCATGGCAGGAGTCTGCACAGCCATTACTGGGGTGTGACTGCAATGAGACACCTGCATTTTCTGTGCTATTGAGATGGAATTTCAATATGTGCAAAAAAAACCACCATCTCAGTTGAAGGGTATGGAAAAAACTCCTTTACTTTATGAGTGGATGGCTATTTTATCTCTGGCTGCTGTCACTAAAAGGGTCCAGCAAATGTGTTTCTAAAAATACAGCGATTATTTTTCACCTATAAATAGATGCTTTGAGAAATGAATACAAACTCAGAGAGATTCTAGCAGTTACAGGCACATGTAATGGCTTGCCTGTGGTAGTTGTAAGCCACCTTGCACTCAGAGCAAGCAGTAAGAATGTGCAACTGGGTGATGGATAACCACTGATGAGCTGCGTGCTCAGCCCTTTTGCGCAGTATCACTTGTCTGTGTTTATGGCCTGAGTCTTTTGAGCAAGATAGAGCTACAAGCTTCAGTCACAGACAGTATGTCAGCCCAGACAGTGAAATGGTGAGGGGCAACTCCACCAGGCCGTGAAGATTCAGGCCCATAGTACACCCAGCCTTTCAAAACGTATGTGAAATTCTGGGATAAGCACAAGGCCAGCTTGTCTGCTGGTCTATGGCATCTCCTTTTCAGAAAAGGTCAAATAAATCAACTAGTCGCAACCTGAACTGTATTTTCATCTCTTGCTGTGGTTTAGAAATATGAACAAATTTTCCTAAGCATATATCTCCAAAGTAATAGGCAATGCTTTCTCCTGAGCAAGATACAGACTCCAAATGGCAGATTAGTATTCGAGAATTTCCTTTTTCTTTCTCAAACAACAACAAACTGCCAAGGAAATAAAAATGCTGCTCATTACAGGAACTGAAATAACCAAAATTTTAAAAATACCCATGCTTGCTATTTTTACACAAAAATGCAGATATGCCAGGAACTCCTAAAAGTGCATGAGGGATTTTGCTAAAACTTGTTGATTTATGTGGAAAGAAATTTATGTGGAGCCTTACAAATGCCTCAGATCGATACTGAGCTTGGCTTGCTGAGGCTCACAAAGGAAGGTGGGGTTAGAAAAAAAAAGGAGCTGCTGATTCCTCTCTCTGTTGCTAAAGTGCTAGCTCATGTGTTTCTATTACCATCAGTAGTATTTTTAGAAATGTTCCATGTTACTCTTTTCACTTACCCTTTCAAACATATTTGTTTTCTCTTGACCTATTGGCTGAACTGTAGTTACTGTTTTCACCTTTTACAGGAAAAATTACTTACTTGCAGACATACTGCAGCCTTCCTCTTGATGTCTCCTGTCTGTAAACTTAGGGAAGCTTATCATTAAAACAGTGTCTGCTGTCCTTTCTTCTGATTATCACTGTTTCTTAGTCCTTAACTGCCACTAGGCCAATTAATTTTCAGTGTCTTGTCTGGTGCAGTGTGCTCAGAGAGGATTTTTTGTGCTTATAAATATTTTAATTAAAGGTTAACTCAAATATCAGGGTTTAAGAGCCTCTAGAACTCAATTTACAATATGTCTGACCTGACTAATCATGCTGTGGGCTAATTAGCAACATGACAGGCACAGTCCTAGTTGGGGGAATGATGGAAGAAGCAGGAGCTGTTTCCTGCGTAGGGAACACAGTTTGTTCAGTGATGCTGGGAGAAGCACAGCTTTGCTTGGGGTAGAAGTCAGTGTTGTGAACGATGAGGTGCAATGAACCTCATAGTTTAGCCTAGTGTCTGTGAAAGCAGTTCCTGAAGCAACTTTTGGGATTTTTCTTTCAGCAAACCTCCCCTTCTTTATGAACATATTCTGGGTTGATAAAAATCTGAATTTTTTATAGGGAAGAGGTGGTTTCCCTTAGTTTCTGGACTGAAGATACTATTGGTACATCCACTTGGAAATGAGATGGTGGCTTTGGATTAGGTCTTTGAAAGCAAAAAAAGCCAGAAGCAGTCCAGAAAATGTAAATTTGCTTGGGATTGAAAAAAGAGTTACGAGGAAGGAGGATAGGATATATCTGCTTCTGATGCTGTGTAATTCCTGATGTCCCCACATGCTGGTTATTCTGCCAAATTCTGTTTCAAAGGGTATATGGCAGAAATTAGAGAAACCCAATTAGAGGCAGGGGGGATGACCAGAGGAAGGGCAGCCACTGCCCAAGGAATGAGAGGTTTTACCTTGGAGACGAGCTGACAGGGTGTTGTTGAGAGGCTCTGTAGACACTGAAGGACACCAGTATGTGGGCAGAGGAAACACAACTCAATGCCTTTTTCATCACATGCTCTGCCACAGGAATGTGGATCTTCATGTGACCTGCAGCTGAGCATGGGAGCTCCTGGGCACAGGAGTAGCAGCAGGTAAGTGCTAAATTCCCACAGTAATGTAAAAGGCACTGAGCTTCTCTAAATAAAAGCCACTGGAAGCTGCTAATGACAAACCCAGCTGCCCTGACTGACAACACCCTGTGCTGCCAGTTCCTCCCGGGACAGCGTTCAGGAGCAGCTTGTCAACACCCTCACTCTGCCCTGCCCTGAGCACTGGATTTTGGCTTCTGCCAATGGTGGGACACAAGATGAGATGAAGATTTGGTGTAGTCTGCTACAGCACTTGCTGTGCAATAATTCACTGAAAATCTTTATATGCTTTTTTTTGCTGTTTCTCAGGAGAAAATGTGTTTTCCAGAGAGAAAGATTTCTTTTGAAAAAATATAGCTGTTTCAAAGGACAAAAATAAATAATAGCTGAAACCTCAGTGAAATGTTTGGAATTTACTCTTAGCATATTTTTTCCCCAGCATCAGGGAGATGCTTTGTAAGTTGAGTGGTGCAGTCATTGGGAGAGCCCTCATTGCCTGCTTAGTCAGGCAAGTGGGAGGTTTCTGAATTCCTAAACACTTATGCTGTAAAAGCCTATTAAATACTCTTCTAACACTTAATAAGAAAGGTTTCTCCACAAAGGACCCCAGTTTTTTCAATGGGAAATGGAAACGAACCATTGTCCCCTTAAAGAGCTTTTTCAATGGACATACCTTTTTTGTACGTGCACAGTACTAACTAGACTGCTACCAGCTGAACTGCCCCTCAGACATGCAAGTATAAAACACAACCAGCATTATACCAACAGCTGTGTAAAAAACCATGAAATACAAGGTCTGTATTTTTCTAAAAAATTGAACTTATAGGATAGCCAGTAAAGAATTTTGCATTGATTGTAAAAGGGAAAAGAAATCTGTCAAGATAGAAAATCCTGTCTTCCCCACGGAATTAAAGTGGTTTTAGGAGTTCAGCATACTCAGAGAAAGTAAGGCTCTAACTCCTGTTACACTGGAGTGAAGACAGTTTACTATAAAGAATATTAATGAAGCTATCAAAGATGCAGTGATAGAACCATATCAGGCTGCCTTTGTGGCAATGGGCACAGCTCAGGATCTGACATGAAGTGCAGCCAGGGAAGTTTTGGAATCAGCTGTAGATACTCAAAAATAGTAACTCCCTAGATTTACCTAAAACTACTCTCAAATTGACAAGAGAAAAGACAAGAGATGGGATCAGATTCTCATATCCTCATCAACATGTTTTCTACAGGCTTGGTTCAAGGAGGCTGCTATTTTCCTTTTGGAAAATTCCTAAGGGAGGGTGAGAATGGTAAACAGCACCTGCTTCAGCACAGGGACAGGAAAGGAGTACTGTATTCCCTGTGGAGTACAGCCTGCAATTAAAAGCTTCTGTGGCTATTGAAAGAGAACTGAAATGGCTCTATAGCCTCCCTCCTGTCATCTGACTATAGAGAGTAGCCTGCTTTCACAAGTTTTAAGACTCAGGGCCACACATCTTTTAATGGCTGAAGGATACTGCAAGGCTTTCAACTGCAGGCATGCAAACTGTTGAGGCTGTTGTTTCTTACTCACGTTAGATAGGCTGTGGTGGGAGTGCATCCTGTGCTGACTGCAGCAAAGGTCACTTGAACAGGCCTAGGAGTCCAAATCTTCTGGGACTTGCAGCAGTGAGAGGGTCTGTGTATTAAGTCTTCTGCAAATGCCATCAGGTTTGAATGCACAGATCAATGATGAAAATCTTGTTGGTGCATAACAAAATTCACTGCTACTGTGAGGGCAGGTGGCCAGCGGTCCACAGAAGCATGAGCCTTGTCACTGAGATTTATGGTCTTAACATGATGTATTTATGAACCAAAAACAGATGGCTGCCAATTGCAAAGGGAAGTGAAAAGCCATCCTTCCTAATAGAAGCAGAATTTTCTCTGGTAGCATTTTTGCAAGAATTAATGACATTTTTCTAGACAAGTCTCTGGTGCAGTTACCTGCTCTTTTGGGAGCCATGCAGAACATTTTGTTGCTCTGCTTAATGTCTGAGTACTGGTGGTGTTTTATGTTTACATGCATGTAGTCTTTGCTCCAAAGAGCTGATGGGTTTATATGTGAGGAGTGCAAACACTTAGATTTCCTAGTGAAGAAGGACACTCACCTGTAAAGTTTCCCAGATATGTTGTATGACCAGGTCTGTAGTCCTGGTAACTGCTACAGTCTTCTGGCTACCTACAATAACTGTTTTTCTTTTATTATAAATCCCTGCTTCCCCTTTTGGTGCCTTGTTGAACCTTATATTTTTTTTGCTAACATAGCATTTGCTTTGAAATTGTTTTTCTCTCCTAAGCTTTTTTTTTACAGCAGTGGATAATTTCTAGTTTCTTATCCCTGGCAATGACTACACTTTACTCTTTCTATATTTCCACTACATTTTTATTTTCGGTTTTTGGAAGCTCTGTGCTAGTTTCACATTTGCCAAAGGCCCTTGTTGGGAAGAATCTGGAGACTCCAGCTCCTTGAAGGTGTGTGGCTTTTTCCAACAGGTACCTACATATTCCTGGTGGCCACACAACAGGGACAAACTGTGCTTAAGCATTTGTATACTGGACTCTATCACACTGCACATTGCTCATTGCTAAAAGGTGTGGGAGAAGGAGGAAAACTGGGAAGGTAGTGATAATGAGCAGGAGAAGGCCTGATGAAGGAGAGCTGACAGGTGATAATGACTGGTATCATTAGAGTATGGATGAGGGAAGAGGAAGGAAATGAGAGAGCATCTGGAGGTGGTACAATGCTTTTGCAGCAGCTGGGTGTCTGGAGCCATGCTAGTGTTTGTTGCCTGTAAACAAAGAGGCCCCAAGGGACACCTCCAGCCATTGCTGGTCTTGAGGGCAGGTGGTCTCAGGGGAGGACGAAAGTGGCTGAGCTCTGCAATGCCCTTGGCCCAAGGTCCCAGCAGGCAGGGTTCTCTTTCCCAGACTTCTCACTGTCTTCTGAGCTTTCCTTAGGCTTGCTGGTTTGATCTTTCCCCTGGTGGCATTTCTGTTTACCATCTGTGCTTGTTTCTGGCAGGTTGAACCTTTTGCCTTGTCTTGTGATGCACAGAGGCTAGCAGCCGGCTCCAGGGATCCAGCTCTCCTCAGGCTGATTCCTGGCACTGTCAACAGAGAAGACGGCAGAGGTTGTCCTGTGGGAGCACTGTGCTGTGCCCAGCCTCCCTGGCAGCCTTCTCCAGCCGCTGCTCTAAGAGGTGTGTTACACGGACCTGGAAGTCAGATCTGCAGCTGCTGCTGTCACAGTTTTTAAGTAGGCCGTAGAAATTAGCTGAGTTATTCCTACCTTAAAAGCTTAACTCCTGACACATCTTCAAAGGAAAAAAAGGGAGTTTTGATAAAACATTGAAGTGAGAACATTGGCCTAGAAAATTTCTCTATTGGTTACTGTTTTTTAAACAGGAGGTTTTTTTTACTGTGAATTCAGCTGGCTTCTGCTTCTAGCCATTTGATCTTGTTAAGCCCCTGCTTTGCTTGTAGTAATTACCTGTCCATGCAGAAATTCCTGGACAGGGAGCAAGTCACCCCTCAACCTTTCCTTGGGCTAAATTGACTAGACTGTGCTTCTTCAGTAAATAGCTTCTCCTGGACTTCCTGTCATTCCCCTTGTTTTCATCTGAGCTCTTTTCAGTGCTGCAATGTGTCCATCATGGTGGTTCCCAGCAGAAGTGTGGGATTCCATGCTTTCTGCATAAATGCCACATATAGCTTTGAAGTAACACATCCTTACTTCTGCTGATAGTTCTGTGTTTGTTGCTTGTTTTTTTAGGTTTGCTGGAAGGGCAGGGTCAGTGGGTTAACCTACTTGACTCTGAATCTTTTTGAATCCCATGCCTCCAAACTATTCCTGTATTTGTGTGTCCTATGGCCTTCAATCTGAGACATTATCTATAGATATAATGAAATATGTTAGTTTGAAATTGTCTTTCCACTGGAATACAGATCTGACAGTAGGGATAACCTCATTTATTCACTAGTCCATCTATTCTGCTTCAACTTCCAACTTTTCCAGCTGTACGTTTGTCATCATCTAAATGAAAAAACATCAAATAGCATTGGACTGTGAACAGACTCCTTTGGCCCATTGGAAATGCCTCCATTTATCATATGTCTTTGTAACTTCAAGGTCTAACAGTAGGCAGACATCTGAATATGAATCTGCCAAGCTGATACACAAAGGTATCACAGACCAAGTTTATATTGGTGGGTAGGGGTTATCCAGTACCTCATTCAAAACTGGCCTGAAAACTCTGCTGAAGTAATGCTTGGTAGAGATCCAGGATCTGCATATTTCTTAATTCATTCCAGTCTTCAGACCATGGCCAGTTGGCTATTGTTGATGAACAGTAATTTTCCAGTAGTTAAACAACGAAGTATGCAAGGAGGCATTATAAGAGCTGTGGTGTCTCTGAGGAGGGTATGAGGACAGAAATGCTGGCTTCCTAGGCTTGCCTTTCTGTGCAGGACAGAGACACAGTTTGGGCCAGTTGGTCAGATGCCCGAATGCTCTGAGCTCCTTGCCTAGCTCCTGGGACTGCTCACACCCAGGTATCTGAGCGCTGGTTAGCTCTGTCCCCTCTGCCCTCCAGCTCCACCATATGGGCATGAAGGACTCAACCTGGCCCCAGGAATGTTTCTCCTTCTGCTGCTGCTTTCTGCACAGTGCGCAGAGGGTGCAGAGGGCAACCTGCACGTTTGGGTGAAAGTAAAGGCCTGGTAGCCCTTGCAGAACTAAGCAGGTAAAAGCTTGCTTTGATGCAAGAACGGCAGCTGGTATACTGGAGAGTCTGGGGATGAAGAGGGGCTGGAAAAGGTAAACAAGCAGCAATACACACGGTGACAGTACCATCTGAGGATCAGCAAGAAAACTTGAGCCTCTGTGGTGGAACAGCTGGACATGAGGCTGAGGGAGCAGGCTGGGTTGGGGGAACAGGTTGTTTTGAGCTGGAAGCTGTGTTGAAGGAGTGGAAAACATCCAGAGAATTTCACTAAATAATCCCGTACTTCTGAATATGTAATTATTTATTCATGCAAATGTCTCAAGAAACACTTGACAAAAAAGAAAAAAAAAAAAAATGGGTAAAAGAGGAAGCCTTTCACTGTGAGGAAAGAGGGAGACCAGACAGCATATCATAAACTTCTGACAAAAGTCCTCTATTCCTTTCAGTGAAAAGAAATAAAAGAAAAACCAGATTCGGGAACTGAGAGGTGAAAATTTGAACAAAGACGAAGTTCAGTGGGTTTGTGCCATTGAATGATTTATATCTTCTCAGCTCTGTCATGGTGAAGATAATAAAATAGAAATAGGTCACCATGGATTACAGGGAAATCATCACTGGAAGGTTACATACACTGTGTTTTTCTTAATGTATTTACTGAGCGCTTCACTGACTCAAGGGATTTTGCACATATCAGTGCTTTTTATGATGTTTTACCTTTCATGTGACAGCTCTATTACCTACAAAGTCAATGCAAACAGCTAGTGCTTTTTTCTCTAAAACTCTGTAGACACTGAGTTTTGAATTACTGGCCATCAAACTAGGACCTGCTGGACTTTTATGCATGTGATCTCTTCACCTCTCCTTCCCTATGAGCTGTGGATTGACAGCTATTTTTGTACTCAGCTTTACTATACCTATCCTTCAATGTGAGTTCTTCCGCAGTGATAAGATGTTGATACTAAAAATGAAGCTCAAACAGACTGAAATGACTGATCATTTCTCACTTGTAGAAATCAATTTCCAAGTAAACCCTACCCTTTTACTCAATTCAGTGGTGGAAAAACAAACCTGAAGAAATAATAATAATAAAATCAACAACAAAAACAACAAAATCAAACCCCAACAACATCAAAAATAAAAACAAAAACAAAAAACCCCAAACAAACAAACAAAAGAAACTTCACAACAACACGCCCACACACAACAAAGCCTAGCTATTTATTGTGCAGCGTGTTCTAAAGGCAGGAAAAAATAAGAATGTCTTAGTTAAAGATATTCTGTATCTCAGAGGCAAAAGGAACAGCCATATGATGTGGTAGTTTCTATAGTGACTACTTGCTTTCCTTTGAAAGTTTGCTAAGCAATCAGACAAAACCAGAGCAACTGGCTGTGCTGCTGCGTAATTATTCCCTCCCATCACCCCCACCCCCCCCCCAGAAATACTGAATACGCAGCTTTTCTACTCTTGAATTGGAAATGTCCCTCCGTATAGAATAGCCTTTGTTGCATGAGAGAAAGGAGGGGGACGCGTCGGGGACAGCTCAGCGGTGCTGTGTGGAGCAGAAAAGCAGTCGTGTTGCTGGACTGTCTCCTGGCTCGCAGTCTGGCGTCTGGCGGGCTGCAGCGGGACCCTTGGTGGGAGTGCTGTCCGCCGGGCATGCCCATGGATGCCATCCCTTCCCATGGGCACCACTGCCTTCTCAGCCACACACTGCCCACACTCCGGGTGACACTCCGGCTTCCTGAAAAACCTCTGGGCTGCACCGTGGACTGATACAGAGCATGGTTACAGACCTTGGGAGAGAGATACGTTCTAGTAGTTTCAAGGACAAATAAAAGATTGTGGTTTTTCCTGTTTTTTCCCCTGAAGCCCTTTGTTCTCTTCCAGCATGCGTGCCCTAGTTTAATTTGATAGATGTTTAACAGCAACACTTCTGCTTTGCGATATGAGCACTTCTGCGGTAGAGCACTGAGTGAAATCTCATTCTTGACTCCTTCTGTAAGTTTTCAGTTGACTTTTATGAATGCCTGATTGAACTCTAATGCCTAGAGAACAGAGAAACAGAGCCAGGCTCAGCAGAAGTTTAATTCTTTTCCCCTCCAGTGACTGCTCCTTTATTAGTAGTGCTCCCCTTGATGTTGTCACTCAACACTTCAAGACCCACCAGACAATTCCCTGTGGCTGATTGACAAGAAGCAAATATAAGCACTTTAGTCATCGGGAAAAAACCCAAAATATTTGGTCTCCAAAGAAAAATTACTCACCTGACAGCACAGACTGCAGTAGCACTGAGTTTAACCTCCCTTCTAAAGCAATACTCTTCCAAATATGTCCTGTGTAGTGGAGTAAACAATTCAGCGGTGTATGATTTACTTTATTTTTTTTCAGAGCTCCTTCTTCTTCCAAAATGGTAGTGACACAATCTTTATTTCCTATCCTTGAGCTTCTCAGTAAAATTTTCCCCTTCTTCATGAACTCTGGATTTATGACAAACATTTTGAGAATTCAGTGCTTAAAACTGAGACATATTGACTAGACCATCTATTATGTGGACCTGTTCTCTTGTGTTTAGGGCTTCATGGCTTTTCTAGATGAATATAGTTTGTGATTAAAAGCTTGGGAGATGATTTTATTTGGAGAAGGATGCTTTGGGTATCAAACCTGTGAATTTGACACTTGTTGTCTTCAAATACCATAAAAACAAAGTGAACTTGTACATAAAGGTAAGCATAAAGGTAAAGACTGTGCTCCAAGCAACAGTCAGAGAAAAACATCTGCATACCTTTGTTAGTGGTACCTTAAAAAGATAAGTTGGCGCACTGACTGTGAACTGTTCTTGATATAATTAATTTTATTTTTGCTGGATAATGTTCTGGTACTAAAATGAAGTACAAGTATGCTGTAACTTTGGAAGGACAATCATGGTTTTGATGAATTAATATTCTAATATTGAGCAAGACAAAAGCTTTGAAAAGGAAAAAGTTATTGCAGGATGAGCTTTAGGCAAGAGAAATATCATCAAAATTGTTGTTCTTAACATAGACTAAACTTAGATAATGTTTTAATTAAAAGAAAAAAACATGTGCTATCAAGGTAGACCTTAACTGCCTTTAAGTTGAGGAGCTTGAGTTGTGAATGAGATTAGGGTCTCAGTAATTCATTTTCAGTCTGATGTAATATTTTGCTTCTGCACCAGTGACAAATCCAGCTGTTCTAGGCACACTTCATAAAGAAACACCATAAATTAACATGGTGTCCACACATAAATACTGAAGAATCAGTGACACACTGATTAGAATAGTGGTTGCAGCAGTGCTGCAGAAATTAGGAAAGCTGATTTTAATATCTCACTCTGCCATAGACTGTCTCTGAGACCTTGAACAGAACCTGTAACCTGGGTCAACATGAAGAGATCTGTGGTACATGGTCTGAGCTGCAATACCCTCACTGCCATCCATAGGGCAAGGTCGAAAGTTAGTCTGGCATCAGGTAATTTATATTTTAATGGCTTACCGCCTTCTCAGTGAGGAATATCCCTTATGGGTGAGAACAATAGTATTCATGGCTGAGATTCTCTGTATTTGTCAAAGCTGACCTAATTTTCTCCTTTGGGATCAGAATCAAGGTAATGCAAGCTGGCTTTGAAAGTCTAGCTTTACAATGTCATTTGAACATTACTGCTAACATCAACTAGCTTGTTTGCAAGAGCAACAGAAAATGGCATTCACATTGTTTCTGTGATTTCTATGTTGTTGTTGCCAGAGTGTTGGGAGAATTGAAATAAATAATTTCATAGAAAGGAAATTTAGTTTACTTCCTGGCAGGATTTTTTTACAGATTGCAAGTGGATATGCTAAAGAAGAAGTCAGCTGTGTGATTTATTGAAACGTTTATCACCTCAGCTGACTTCACCTGAGCACAGATGCATTTGTGAGATTTACATGCTGGCTGGAGAGGAGCTTGGAGGAATCTTGCATTTTGTTTATGCACAGACAGGGGTTTATGTGAAACAGTATGATTGTTTCAGAGATCCCACTCCTGATACATATCCAGTCTTCTCAGGAGACAAGAGCAGTTGACAGACCTTGCTGCTGTGACTCATGTGACAGCCCTGTAACCCCATGCTTTCCACAATCCGGGAGTGAGCTGTCACTCCAGCATCTTCTGTGCTTGTGAGGAGTTGGGTTTCCTGGCTTCTTTCCTCCCAAGCCACAGCCTGAGTCCCTCTCACATAGTGTAGTGCTGTCACCTTCTAGTCCCAGCCAAATGGTGGATTGTGTTCGTTTTTCTCTTGTTATTTGACCCTGGCTGTGCTGATTAAAAATGCACCTACTTATTTCTAACACGTAAGGGAGGAGTGTCTCCCAAGGTCAAGGGTCTGCTTCATTCCACCCCAGGGTAATGGATCTCCCATTACATTTTCACTTCTTTCATGCTTCATTTTGCACATACAAGTGCTCACTTTCAATCAAAACTCAGTTACTTCCCTTTTGTAGAATTGAATTTTAAATTGCCTGCAAGATTTTTTCGTCATGTGAAATAAGAAGAAAGAAAAAATTATAACAAGATTTTTCAACTTATTAAATGCACCTCTGCACATCACCCAGTGCAGACATGGCCTTTCACCAGGGGCAATAAGTTTGCAGCAACCTTACGAGAAGGTCAGATGGGATGCAAACCAGGCAGCACTTGCTTCAGGCAAGGGCAGATGAAGGTTGTGTGCACTCTCTTGACTGATTTATGTCTGGCAGCGGTGAGGAGGATTCATTATAAGAGTGCTTTCCTGAGATGCAGGTGAGCTGTTAGGGCCCCTCTGAGGTAATTGCTGTACCATGTTGTATGTCACTGGAAGAAGCCTGAGGGCTGAGAGTCATCAAAGGATAAACTGATAAGAGATAGGAGGCACAGCCACTGCTGTGAATGTGTAGGTTGTAGGATATGGAACTGGCCTGCAGGTACAAGTACCCAAAGGTATCATATCCCAAAACTCTCTTTCCTGAAGTATCGCAAGAAAATCTGATACACCTGTTATTAAAGGGACACACAGGATTATAAAATACCCTGGTTGCCACAACATTTTCCTCATGCAAGTGATTAAAACGCCCCATACAGAAAACAAATTAATTCTTAGCATTAGAAAACAGGAAAGCAGTAGTAATTTTCTTAGATAAGATGGAAAGATGCAACTGAAAGTATCCTGGTAACATAAGAGGAAGAGACATTATTTGTCTCAGATGATAATACTGCCAAAATTTTTTCACACACTCAATTAGCAAGAGTATTTTATAGCTAACTTGCTTTCTGTTGATACTTAAGTTTTCTGAACAATGATGCAGTATTGTTAGGTGTTGTTGGAGATATTGTAAGTTCACCTGGACATGCTCCAGGGCAACACTCTGTCCCTGACCCTGCTGGGATCAGGACTAGAGGGCCAGCTAGTTCATAGAATTTTGTGATTCCTTTTTGCCTAGTGCTAAAGCTGCTATTAACTACTCTCATTTCCCTTCTTCTCTTGTTCCCCCCTTCCCAAAATAAACAGATTTGATAGTCACATCTATCTTCTGGGTTTAGTGAGCAATTATAAATTAAATATAAAATTTGAAGAGGAATAAATAACATTTTAAACTTAAAAATGTAGGGCTTGGAAATAAAACCAAGGCTGAAAACAGTAGGTTAAAGCAAAAAGACTCAAAATGAGATTAATTATTCATTGAGAAATGCACCAGAACATTTGAATGCTAAGTCAGGGGAAAATGAGACAGCATGAGATGGACCTGGTTGGTAAAGCTGAGGCCAGAGGTTTGGGTTTTTTAAAGAAAGGCAATGTTTCCTTGTAGGCAAAGGGAATCTCACTGAACCCTGGCCATCTGCTTTGTTTGTTCTATCCCAGCCTTTGAGACACTGACCTAACTGCTTTGCTCCTTCTCATCAACTTGTCAGACTGGGCACATCCAGGTATGGGGGAAACCCTGATGGCATGGCATCAGGGATCCAGGGCAGGTTGATCTGGTTGGCCCTTGAAGCAACAAAGATGCTGTTGGGTGCAGGGGTCTTCCCTCTCAGTAAAGGCCTCACTGGGATGGCTGGAGAAAGAAAGGTGAGTCCCACCATGCCATCCATTAGTGTGACTTAATTGCATTGCTGATCTGCTCAGTGGTGCTGCCAGCACTCAGCTAGATTTTAGCCCAGGTGATAAAGGCAACCAACAGTAAAACCAAACATTGCCTTTAATTCAGCATTTTCAGCTGTCAAAAAAATCTATGATTCTTCATGGGTAGGTGCTGATTAAAGGACTAGCAAAGGAATAGATTGCACAGGATTTCTAAAGAATTTCCTGATTACAAGATAGGCAAATTGTCATGGAACAACTTCGGAAGTTACAGAGACCAAAGGAGCTGAGGTTAAATATTTATCTTCTTGCTGATGGTACTGGTAATATGTGAGATTTGTCATTCTCCTTGTGCTAAGAATAAAATACAAGTGGCTTTAACAGTCTTGATTACAACCCCACCGAGAAGCAGGTTCAGACACTTGAATCTGTGATTTCTCCCAGTCCAATCTCTCTGAAAGGCCACCCGTTCTTTTATAATTTCTCAGTTTTCCAGGATATTTTGGCTGTGTTGCCCAAATAAGAAACGTCTTTACATGAATCTTCTGTATACTGAAAAGAGTCAGAACTGAAGTAGCTGTAGTAACTGTAGGAAAACTTCATCTCCACTCACAGGAAATAGATCCATGACCTGGAATAAACGCTGCACAAAATAAAATTTGTGTGATAAGCTGCCCACAGCAAAATAGGCTGCAACAAGTCTAATGCAGCAGTATTCCTTGCAATGAGATTTTGTTGTGACCAGATGTCCATGATAGTGATTTTACAATGAAGAATATGCAGGAGGAGGACAAAAATCAAAATAGCATTCTGTTATTCTTGATATTTTCAAGATTTTTGAGATGAAAAAAATATTTGTGGGAACTGAAATAGGAAACACTGAAATGCATCATTAAATTTTAAAAATCAACACTAATAAATAGAGGAAGGCTAAAAGGGATCACACAAGCAACTGATGCAGACCCAGCACACCTTAATTATATTAAGACAACAAGATGACTGGTAGACCTGAAACACTCTGCCAATGCCACTTTAATTAACTTGCCAAATCCAGCCCTTCTCTTGCTCTGGTGTCTGTGCCTAGTCCAGTAGCCAGAGAGTGGATGCTGCTGCCATGGGAAGAGCAATGCTGGAGGGTACTGTGAGGACTTGGTTTGTGACCATTCCTCCTGCACAGCAAAATTTCCTGCTTCCCTCTGAAGAGATGGCTGGAAAGTGAGGGGAGGCAGAGAAAACCCTAATCTGTTCTGATAGCAAGATTTATTGATTCTTCAGAATATTGCATTTTACAGTAATCTGCCTTTTCAGTTAATGCAACTTGAATCTGAACCTGGAAAATTTATGATGCTTTTTCAGATCAATACAAGCCTGCCCAGAAGTACATCATATATGCAGTGACCAAAAAATGAAGAAAATACAAGTTAGGTATTTAAGCTGCAGAGCAAGGAATAATAAATATGCTTAGGAGATGAAGTCTGATTTTGCTATGGAGTGATCCAGTTGTTTGAGACAGATTGCAGGGAGAGATCACAACATATATTACAGCCTACAAGTAATCTTGTGTAACTGCAGAAAAAATTTTGAATGAGAACACTGAAAAATCACCCTTAAAAAAAAAATCTACATCATTCCTAAGGGAAGACAAGCATTGGTCCCAATAGCACAGCTGAGTTCTGAGAAAGAAATTTCCACATAAACACAAAATTTTCCACATAAAAGACATTTTAGAAATCCTGTCCACTACGTATACATTAATCAATCCTTGGCAGTGGGCCAGTGTGGGTCACTCGCTTGGACTCTATGATGCTCAAGGCTATAGCTCATGATCTGAGAGGTAAGGACACCTGCCCCTTCAAGGCAAGTTATATCATAATTGTCTATTATGTTTGGTTGTGTTTTCTTCTTTTAAGGAGTAGAGTTCAGATGACAACATCTCCTGAGATGTCCTGCAAATTGTGTGCAGGGCTAGTTACCACAATATTAAAGACATTAAGCCCTCAGAGAGAATCCAAAGGAGCGCCATGACGATGCTGAAGGGCCTTGAGGGGAAGCCCTGTGAGGAGCAGCTGAGATCACCTGGTCTGCTCAGCCTGGAGGACACTGAGGGGAGACCTCATTGCAGCCTACATCTTCTTCTGGTGAGAGGAAGAGGATGGACAGGCACTGATCTCTTCTCTGTGGTGACCAGTGACAGGACCCACAGGAATGGCCTGAAGTTGTGTCAGGGGAGGTTTAGGTTGGATATCAGGAAAAGGTCCTTCAACCAGAGGGTGGCTGAGCACTGGAACAGGCTACCCAGGAAGTTCGTCACAGCACCAAGCCTGACAGAGTTCAAGAAGCGTTTGGGCAATGCTCTCAGGCACATGGTGTGATTCCTGGGGATGGTCCTGGGCAGGGCCAGGAGTTGTACCTTGTGGATCCCTTCCAATTCTGCATATTCTGTGAAAAATTGTGTATATGCAGCTATTCAGTACTTAAAATAGTTTTATACAAAAGATGGAGAGATTTATTTTTTTTACATGGGCGGTTAGGGGTAAGACAAAGAGGAATTATTTTAAATTAAAAGAATGGAGACTTGGATTAGATATTAGGGGGACATTCTTTGCTGTGGATATGGTGAAGCAGGGCAATAGGTGGCCCAGAGACATTGTGAATGCTACATCCCTGGCAGTGTTCAAGGTCAGTCTGGATGGAGCTCTGAGCACCCTAACCTACTGGGAGGGAACTCTGCCTGTTGCAGGGATATTTGAACTAGATGATCTTTGAGGTCCATTCTAATCCAAACCATTCTAGAAATCCCAAGGGCTCCATACTTTTCTCTGAGTTCGATTCTTTTGTTTCAGCAGAATTTCCTCTCTCTCCCCACCCCTGCTTAACCTTGATCGGCTGGATTACTTGGGGCCTCTGGTAAACTCTGGTAAGCATGGATTGTTTGTTTTCCTAGGGTGCCAAATTAACTCTGAGTTGCATAGATGACACTTCCTTCCCTGTGCTTCTTGATTTTTTTCTCCAGAAATGTGTTCCAAACATACTGTCAAGCCCTCAAAGCCCTCTAATAAAAATGCTGTTGTTCTGACCACTGCCAAGGTCATTAGAACTTGTATGAATTGTCAGTAATTGGCATACAGCTAGCAGGACAACCCAAGTATCAGTTCAGTAGTCAGATATATATAACAGAGCCTATGCTACTGACTTTTGGCCCATTTTTCATGTTTCAGCCCTTTGCCAGTGCCCCTTGAATGCTGTGCTCCTCTAGGAGAAGCCACCACAAGGTTCCCATGCTACTGCACCCAGAGGAATGAAGATATCCATCTGTGGTCTGTGATGGGGGAAACTACACATGAACTTGCCACTACACTCCTGCAGAGCACTGGCAGTGGGGTGGTGGGTAATAGGAAGAAGATTTGCTTTCCCTTCCTCAAATTACTAAGTCCCTGAGCACTAGATAGTGCTCTCAGGTAGAGCTTCCTTAGCTCCAAGTCTGGGTGTGAAGAGACCCTCTTAGGAATATCTGCAGCAATATCTGCAGCAACAGCATGCAAGTAGTCTCATGTTCATCCCATCCTCCTCCTGATTAATCCTTCCCTTTGTCAGAGGCACTGGTGCAAAGCTCATCCTGCCCCTCTATGAACAAGATTAATGCATTTTTTACACTACAGCATTCTTTAGGCTGCTGGTAAACAATGCAGATGCAAGATGCTGATTGGCTAGTGTTTAATGAAATGTTGAAATGAAAGCAAAACAGGTTTTTGTCTCTGTTTTGTAACATGCCATGTCCCAGCATTGCAGTGTGGACCTTGCTGCCAAACACTGCTGAGTTCTGGAACTCACCCAGTCCCCATCTGGCTTCTGAAGCACGTCATGCAAGTACCTAGGGCCCACTGAGGAGAACTGTGAGATACTGAAAGCAGTAAAGATATGACAAAAATGACAGAAATACTGATAGAAGAGACAACAAAAAAATGTATCAGGGAAGCACCAAGAGAGTGCTCATTCATAACAGGCCCTTTTTTTGTATATTGGTGAGTGAAGTGTGCCTGGCAATCCAAAGGCAAGTAAGGGTCCTTGCCTTAGAAGAATAAACTTATAATCCCAGGCATTTTATAGTTTTCCATCACTGCTTTCCCAATACAGCTGCAATGGATTGCAAAGCATTTCACAGATGCCAAACCCCTGTGATTCAACCCTTTCGCCTGACATTCTGCAAACAAATGGTTCATTTTCAATAAAGGTCATAAGTTAAAGGGAAGCAGGAGAGCTATAAAATGAAAATGTATGCTATCTGAAACACTGTGACAGAAGCAATATAGAGCAGATATTGGTAGTTCAATGTAAACACTGGATGCAAGTCCAGTAAAAAATCTAGAAAAACAGCATTTCAGCCAGCAAAACCCTGAAAGAAGAACTGGAAGTCTGAAAAAAGGTTTTAGGCTTGTCAGCCTCTGTTTTGCCCCAGTGGTTTGAAATTGCAGCAGCAGGGGTTCTTGTTTACAAAGGACATCTTTCATCTCCATGCTGCCAGAGACAGTGAAAGGCACCACACACTCATTTTTTGTCATGGACACTTTGAACAGTGAGGCAAATCAGAAGGGAAGGTATAGCAAGGGCCTTTGTGAAAGTAAGAGTGAAATGCTATGGGATAATAAGTAGTGAGCCAAAAATGAGCTTGCAGGCCACTCTTTACAGAGCCAGACCCGCTGCATTTGTTGCTGCTTTGTGATGGAGTGGCATTTCCCCAGGGAATATCACATGTATGTGTATGCGTGTGTGTGCCCTTGCTTTTCTTATTCAGCTTTCTCAAGAGCAGCCCACAGACGACAGCTGAAAGGCTCTGGTGAAGGTCCTGATTAGTGTCCCAGTTTTAACTGGGGATAATCACTTGCCAAGGCTAGAGTTTATTTAAAACTTAATTGAGGGGTTACTTGCTATTTATTAGAAGTTATTTGCTGTTTTTCAAAGGTTAGACACCATGAAGTGTGCATATAGACTCAGCTGAAAAAGTTTAGTGCAGAATTATTAGTTGTCCTTGGTCTGTAAAAAAATGTTGGCATATCTTCAGTTTTACTTCTCCAAATGAATGGTAATTGTGTTTGCTGTGTTTCAGTTGGGATTAGTAATACTTCGTGTTTTCATCCCAAATCAATCTGAATTAGCTTCATTCTCTCAGTGATGAAACAATTGCCCCATTTCACTAGTGTCACTTATTGCTTAAATATTGGATGAAAACAGAGCCTCCCCAGTTCTTATTTTTGCACATTTCTGCCCCTGAGTCTGAGTTGGTGAGTGGAAAAGGTCAAAATGCCAGCAAGATTCAAACTGGTATTTGAGTTCAAAGGTACATATGCTAAACCTTCCTTTATATCTGCTTTCATACAGAATTAGCATTTCTGTATGAATGCAAAGACGAACTAGGAAGTATATGTCAATGAATGTATGAATTTGAATGAATGGATGAATACCCACTTGCACGCAAAAAACATGTCTGTATGTTTCACAAACAGTTTTAGAGGCAGGAGTTTAAAAACTAGTAGTGCAAATAAAACCTTAAGGCAGGCAGAAGCAGCAAGAGGATGGAGACAACCTAATGTGATGACTGAAAAGAACTGTAGAGCTGTCATGAAACAATATCTATGGTACCAAAGCTGACTTTCATCAGGGTGAGTGATAGCAAAATTACCATGGGTGGTTCAGTGTGTAATGAATTTCAGGTTTTTAATGCTGCATCAGTGATGGAGTATATTATTACATGGCCAAAGGGGGTTGATATGAACGCTTATTAAGTCTTATGACCCTTCAAGCAAATTCAGTATTAGAGCTGCAACGTGCCAAATCTGTCACTGAGTGTTACGCTAATCTCCCATTGACTTTTGTGGCAGTTTCCCTTTCAAAGTGATGGCAAAAGGCCAAGGGCTCTGAGGAGGGTGGCAATGTCCCAAAAAACAGTGTAAATGGAAAAAATAGGAAAATTTTGTTAACAATGTACTTTATGCATTTTGGGATTCAGATTGTTCTGCTACCTTTTAATGCGTCTTTGTGAGGCATACTCTTGGAAATACTTCAGTTGTAAGACTCTCCAACAATAGAAAGGGAGCAAATTAAAGATTCTGGGAGATGACACAAAATATATTGATGGAAAAAGAAATTAGGACACCAAAAGTTAAGTGCAGTACTTCTGAAATGAGAGGGAGGAGCATCTGAGAAAACTTTAGAGGGTAGGGCAAGAAATAGGAATCATTCTTGTGTTGCTGCATCCAGGCGCTAAGTGAAACCTGCCTGGGCAGTGCCTGCTCTGAACTTTTACAACACAAAATCCCTTATCATGGAAAATGCTATAGCATCAGGCTTAAGATCCTCCTGTTTCATTATTTTGTTTTTGAATCTTGTCCTGAGATACTAATTCTCTATTGGTTTTGTTTCAAGGAAGTGGGGTCTCCGTTTCCTTGATTAGCTGATTCAGTACAGCTCAGGTTCTCCTCTCACACATCATGCTTGGGTGGAGGGCATTGTTTCATTACAGATCCACTGTGACTTGCACTTTCCTATTTTCTTGCATTGCTTCTGAGGACTGTGTAGCTGATTATTTAAGTGCCCTCTTATTAGCAAACATTCTCTTGTGTTAAGCAAACAGACATCAGCTTTATTAAATATAAATTGCTCTATAAATTTTGGTAATTAGAAAGCCATTAGAAAGCATAGACAGAAAAAAGTATATTAAAAAGCTCATTTAGCAAAATGGGAATATTATAAGAATCATTACAAAATGAGGAGAAGAGGTTTGATCAGTTTTGAAAGTCCTTGATTGACTGAAAACTAATGTTTTTGTTCTCAAATTCTTTCAAGAGTAAATACGCAAAGAAATAGATAGTGGTTGGAAATTATGGTGAAGACACTTAAAAGCGTCTAGTTACAAAAGAGAACAGAGGGAGGAGACATAAGTGGTGCTGAGAGGATATGAAAGATGGATTGAACAAAATTTAAAAATCTAACACAGCCAGCCAGAAGAAAACAGCAGAGATAAGAAAGGTGGCACTTATCAAACCTGAGGCTTTCCTGCAGGCAGAGACCAGCTAGGAGGCTGCTGGAGCAGAGGGGGTGGTCCCTGCAATACATCACAGAGCTCACCTACTTATTTACATGCGAGTGATGAATTCTGCTCCTCTCTGTTGTTCAGTGAGGAACAAGGGCACCAGCTCTCACCTGAAATCCACACAGGCCTGTGCAGATATTGTGTCTCCTGTAGTCTTTCAGATCTTAATGTTTTTCCCACCCAGGATTTTAAATGAGGGTTTTTTTGGATATGGATAAATACCTTAGGGAATAAATAGTGTCAGGGGCAGGACACCTTTGATTGCTAGTAATAGAAAAAGTGGAAGCAGCATCTTTGTGACCTTACATTTTGTGGGACCTTTGTGTAGCCAAAAGGGTTCTTGTGGCGTATAAATTAGCAGTGAAACATATAGATGGGGCCATTTCTGAAATGTAATAAAAATAGGGGGCCTGAATTATTCAGCTCTGTGTTTTGCTTTTGAAGCTCATTGCAAAGCATCGTGTTTGCTTACAAAAGCCCTAAAGCTATGAAAATGCAAATGGGGAGCTGGGATAGCACGCACTCTTGAAGACCATTCACTTTCACTGCTCCTGTGCAATTGAAAACAAATCTGGGCTACCAAGTTGTGTTATCTGCAGGACCAAGAGATCCTAACATGTTTGTGATCTTTACAGCTCATTAATGTTTTAGAGGATGCTTCTCTGTTCTTGGAAGAGAATAGCCTTTATAAAAGCTTGGTGGGGCAGTAGAGATGTGTGGGTTGGCAGAGGGCAAACTCACTGTTCAGGTTAGGACAAGCCCTTTCCTCTGGAAGCCAGCTGCCCAAGAAGCCATAAGCCTAGTTCCTCCTGGGAAAGCAGTGTAAGTCCAGTTCTGAAGTCTGAAAATAGGAGCTGTATAAGAGGAAAAATGGCATCATCTGTTACATTTTTACTCACCATTTTATTTTAAGCTGCTGCTAGAAAATATAATTTGAGGGGTTACTCAATGTATTTGTTTTCTTCTAACATAAATCCAAATAAATAACTCATGCATTAGATATATCAAGACTTTAAAATTTTCAATTAATCCTGTGAAAATTCTATTTTCCCTATAGATAAGTGTTTATTATAATAATTAATAACAAACGTGCTGAAACCAGAGATTGGATTTTTATTACTCCCTTTCTCTCATGAATGACCAGATATACACTTTTAAAATGCCTCTCAAATACTGTTATTCCTATTAAAATTTATGTGTAGATGAATACATTTAGAAAAACGCGATGTGTGTGTGTGTGTGTGTGTGTGTGTGTGTGTGTGTATACTTGTGCACACACATGGAGACAGCACATGCATGCAGATACACATATTAGTTTCTCTACACATCACATATATAAAAATATACATAAAGAACCACAGTGCAAGCGTACAGTGTTTATTTTTAGCATGGCTAAAACAAAGGCACCCTGATGGGACAGAAAGAGAACCACGAACAAACTCCCGTACAGGAATCAGCTGTTTCATCCACATGCATCAGGCAATTCTCACTCCTTTTTGAAACACAGTGCTGTCTTGAAGATGCAGGTTAGGAGGAGGCAGATGGTGAGTTAAATTGAGATTAAACAGAGCTAATCTACATGAACACCCTCTCAGGTTACCCTTGCTTTCTTCTCTTCCTCATGCATCTATTTGTTTGGGGGAATTGTTAAATTCTATTATTGGCAGAAATATGTTGGCCTTGAATACTGCACAGCTCATGCTTTTGTAGGAAGAGCCAGGACCGAGCCAGAGAAGGACATTTTCATCTGTGTGAAGTAGTCACTGTTCTTTTCTTACCGATTTCTGCCACATCCACCACCAAATCATTCACCCTGGAAGTGAGCTAGTGGATAATAAAAAACCAGAAATTTATAATGATAGCAATCATAAAGTATACCTGCGTGTATAATGAAGTAAAACTGAATAATTCAACAAGAGCATATTTTTTTCCCAAGGAAGCTACATGCTTCTAGCCAGGTGGAATATAAGCAAAGTTTTGTGACCCCTGTGTGAGAGTCTCCCTGCTCAATATAGCACAATGTAAACCATATTTTCTTTATCCTGGCAGACTTTCTTGAAGACTGGGAAATTAGAGGCTTATGATTTTTGAGTGACTATGAACATAGGCTGAATTTCACAGGAATTTTTTATTCCCAGTTCTTTTCCAATAGATGTATTCTCTGAACTTTCCCAGATCATGGGGTGGGCAGCATACCCACAAATACACACATTAAACTAGGAACTGTCTTCATGCCCTCAAAAAAAAAAAAAAACCAACAGACAAACACTGCTGGGATGTGTCAGACTTCAAATTCCTACTGACCCCTGGGTGCAAAATCCAGGGAGTCTGCTATATGCATGTATCAGGGATCACCTCATGTCATGCCTGGCACTCTGTTTTTCACACTGTTGGAGTTTCAGCATGGATCATGGTGGGGGGAGAAAAGGCTGTTGTCCAGCCTGGCTGCAGCTGCAGGACAAGTACAAGGGGATGGACAGGGGGCTGCACAGCCACTGGGGTCTCCTGTGCTTCCAGATATGCATGGGGCTTGTGTGTATGGACGTGTGGTAACACAGATATTTCCATATCTTCGCCTCCTCAGTCTGTGCAGCAAAGGACAAGCCTGACTTCAGACACACAGCACCTCAGAGGGTGGGGAAAAGGGATGATCTTGAAAGGCTGTAGAGTAAAATGCGTCTAACACAGAAGATGGATGTGCAGTGGGAAAAAAGTGAATATAGGGCTGCTATTTTTCTTATCATTAGAGTCACATTGGAAGTATGATAAGTAGGTATACGGCATATAAGAAGCAAGCAAATGATCTCAGTTCTGAAGGAGTTTTTGTGTTTGTTTGTTTTGGGTTTGGTATTTTTGTAAATGAGATGGCTTCTGTGCTATAGAAGCCCCTTTGAAGTTAATCAAAATGTATATAAAAAGGCTGGCACACCTTTCATTTTAATATGCTATGCTATTCTATATTTACAACCCATATAGCAGGCAGGATGCTGATCTCTTCTCTACCTGTGCACACCCAGAATAACTCCATCAGCTTAGATGTAAAGACATGGCCAAGGCTATCTGACAGTGCAGTGTGCTCATTTACTTACCAGCCATCACCACTAATCACTGGCTGCTTCCACAGTATTGTTTAGCCTTAAGAGCGGTGGGGCCATCCTAGTCAGCTCTGTGTCCATGGGCTTTGCCCGTGTGCAATGCTGTGCACATGCTGTGCACCTCTGGGGAGGCCTCTGTGCCTACACAGAGCTGCCCTGCCAGTTCCTCAGCCAGAGCTGCTTCTGGGTGCCACCTCAGCCTGAGCCGCCAGCTCTGGGAGATTCAACCATCCCCAAAGCAAAAACTGAGCACCTGCTGCACTGAAACCTCTAGACTGTTGGGTGGGGCTTTTTGAGGGGGAGTGTATGCATGGAAATAAGATGGCACTGAGTAGAAGAGGTTCCTTACCGAAGAAGAAATTTTAACATAGCAGACACTATGTTATAATAATGCATATTATCTTGGTTCAAAAGGCCATTATTGTTTGAAGGCCTTAAATTCTGAAAAGCAGGGATCAGTCAGCTTTTCAGAAATCTCAGAGTCAGTTCAGACCCTGCAAGAGCTCCTTTTTAAAAATTCTGGCGAATGGATTTTCTCTGCCCTGTATCCTAGATTTTTCTGAACCTCTTCTGACAGCTCAGTGTAGTCTCAGAATAGCATCACAAAGTGGAAACTCAGCACTGTTTCTTATTTCATGAAAAAAGATTTGACAAGTGATGTAGATATTAAGATCGAATCCAGTCTCATCATGATTCTTTCATGAATCTTCTGACCTGACTGCTACTAAACTTTGTCTGGCTATGCAATTAAATAATGCCTGCTCAAGGGATGGGATTAGTAAATAAGTGTATGTCAGACCAGTGTAATTTGAAAGCAGTGCCTAGTCTCACACTGATGTGATTGGCTGTGGACAATAAGACAGTGGCCGTGTTTTTTTTCTGACAGAATAAAGACTGCTCTGTAAATTGGTTTCATTCCAGTGCATCCAACTGCTCCCTGCCTCCTCTTGAATCCATTGAAAAGCAAATTCTTTTACATAACTCAATAAATAAAAGATTTGGACAGTATTTTGGAATTCAAACATTTCATTTATTTTCTATTACTTTAATCCCAACACATGTCACAGAAGCTGCAGTTGCTGTGAATCAGTGTGTTACTACTGAGATGTGAAGCATATGTGCCTGTGCCTTGAAAGAAATCACCACTTCTTTGTAGATGTTTTCGTTCTGTGAGTTAAAGCTTTAAAAAAAATGCATTAAATCTAAAAGGTAAACACCATTTATCAGTAAAACACAATATGATCATCCATTTTGACAGCCAAGTGATATCTCTTACTTATACCATATGCATCCAACATTTTTTTTTTAATTATTGCATTTCCAACATTGCCAGCTGAAGCAGGAATGTGAAACCTGGGAAATTAAGACCTCTGGGTTTTGGCAAACTACATGAAAGGCTTTACTACATTGGTACTGAATAACGAATCATACCACTCAAGAGTCTATTAATGGGCTCCTTTTCAGTGAATCAAAACAAGTCCATAAGATAGCCATTGAAGAAATAAGGAAAAAGGACAAATACAATGGTCTCATCATGGTTCGAATTTATCATGAAAAATTAACAAATAGCCTGTCTTCTTTCTTAAAAGGAAAGGAAACAAGGTACCCATAAAGGTAGGGGTATTAAAATGTTCCTTTCCAGGACCTCAGTTCATAAGAGCATGATTGCTGGGTATAAAAATCAAAATTACAAGGACCATCATGCCACAAACAAGAAAGTCCATCATCAGCCTCCTGGGATATCGTTACACTGATGGAGGACAAAATCAAAATGGTCTGGATAGTTTTTTTCAGAGTTGTACTCATGGCATCCATCCAACAACACCAGCATTACCTAGTATTCAAATTAAAGGGGAACTGTCAAATATCTCATGGAATCTTATCTCATGGCATCTTACTTTATTTTTTCAAATGTTGAATGCTGTTATACACATATATCAAACATGCAGATGGCCTTAAACCACATTTTTTTAGCAAGCTCATCCATCACTACCATATCTTTTTACTTTTTTTTTTTTTTTGAGTGGGGGTGGGGTTGGTTCAATTGAAAAGAAGAAATAATAATTACGAAGGATTTAAGTGAAAGCAAAACGCCGTTCATTGCATATGCCCCTTGTTTGTAACAAAAGAAGGAATAGAGTGTTTCTTCTATATTTGTATTGTTACTGTAACATAAATCACAGAATCACAGAATCACAGAATCACAGAATTTTCAAGACTGGAAGAGACCTATAAGATCATCTAGTCCAGCCGATGTTCTAACTGTTCAGCTAGATCATGGCAGCAAGTGCCACATCCAGTCTTTTTTTTAAATTCTTCAAGGGATGATGCCTCTACCACCTCACTGGGTAAATGATTCCAGTTTCTGACCACTCTTTCTGTGAAGTATTTCCTTCTTACTTCTAACTTACATCTAGCTTGACGCAACTTGAGACTGTGTCCTCTTGTTCTATCCGTTGTCGCCCGGAGAAAGAGGCCGACCCCCAGCTCACTACAGCCACCCTTCAGGAAGTTGTAGAGAGTGATGAGGTCACCCCTGAGTCTCCTTTTCTCCAGGCTGAACAACCCCAGCTCCCTCAGTCGCTCTTCATATGGCTTGTGTTCCAAGCCCCTTATTAGTTTCGTTGCTCTCCTCTGGACACGCTCAAGTAACTCAACGTCCCTCTTAAAGTGAGGGGCCCAGAACTGGATACAGTACTCCAAGTGAGGCCTCACCAGTGGCCTATCTATATTCTGTTCTATTAATGCATTAACAACAGAAAGAGAGCTAAGGAGAATCTCCATTCCTTTTTGGATGTGGGGGGAAAGAGCTACTGAACTATGTTCAGTTTTGGGCAGCTCACTAAAAGAAAAGGGGTGCTGGAGCATGTCCAGAGAAGGACAATGAAGCTGGGAAAAGGTCTGGAGCACAAGTCCTGTGAGGAGCAGCTGAGGGAGCTGAGGGTGTTTAGCCTGGGGAAGAGGCGGCTCAGAGTTGGGGTGGGGTGTGAAATGTGACTTACTACACTCCACAACTACCTAAAAGGTTGCAGACACATGAGGATCAGGCTCTACTCCTAAATAACAAGTGATAGGACAAGAGGAAATGGGGTGAAGTCTCACCAGGGGAGGTTTAGATTGTATACTAGAAAAAATTCCTGCACTGAAAGGGCTGTTAAACATTGGAACAGGCTCCCCAGGGTAGCGGATGAGTCACTATCCCTGGAGGTATTTAAGATGTGTAGATGTGGCACTTAGAGATTTAGCTTACCTGAGGACTTTACAGCATTGGCCTTAATAATTTTAAAGGTCTTTTTCAACCTAACCTTCTATGATCATTCTATGTATATCCACTTTTCCACTTTCAGGTGTATTTTTCAGCAATTAGATGTAGACTACTAAATTGCTATTCTGTACACCCTGTGTCCTGATTGCCAAATACTTTTCTTGGACATATGCTTATTAAAAAGATTGTAAATTTACTGGATAACTGATTACACTGGAAAATACAAGTGAACAAGCATTCATTTAATACAATATAGAAACCATCTTCATCATTTATCTAATAAAAAAAAAAAAAGAATTTCAGTTGATGTCCCTTTGTAATGTCCCTGCCAAACCATTTCCATCTGAACCAAAATAATTGCACTGATCACCACGGCATCACTCTTATTCTCTAATGGACCTGGAAATAGATCTGGGCCTCATCTACAGATGTGCTTGCCCAAGCCTGAAGTAACTGTTTCAGAAACTCAAATCTGTTACTTCACCAAAGCTGATTCTTTGTTGAAAGTAAATTCGTGAAAGAAATTGCTGTGCTTTGATTAGGCAAAAATATCCAGCAACTGAAATAATTCAAGATAAGAGATCAGAGTTAGAGATATTATTCTTTCCCCTTTGGGGTTGAAAGAGTCCATGATAATATAAAACAAAGAAGCTGTATGGCTCTTGCTTTCTTAATGTCTTGCCTCTTTTCCCTGATCATTTTTGTGGAATTTGGCATGTAATTAATCTTTTAAGTTCATGATGCTACAAGGACATAACCAAAAAGCGATATTTGGCCCAAAACAGAGTATTCCCAAGTGAAGTGAAAAAATGCACTTAATTTTTGGATGAGAGTACACAGATTTGACATTTTTTAGCATGTTGAGGGAATTGCATGTAACCCAAGGCTTTGTCTGGGATATTAACCATTACAGAATGATTGTGTTTGGAAAGGACCTTACAGATCAAATTTGGTTCCAGCCCTTCTACTATGGGCAGAGACCAGGTTGTCCAAAGCCCCATCCAGCCTGGCCTTGAACAGTTCTTGAACACATATCTTTATTGCTGCCGAGTAGCCAAGGCAGTCATGCCATGTCAAAGCTGTGCTGTGCCTCCTTTGGTACAGAGTGAGGGTCACATCCTGTTCTGGGGTTGGTCCATTCCAAAACCAATTATATTGTTGTGTGCATTGTACAGGCTCTGTGTTTCATCAAGGAGATGTTGTAATGATTCTTTCTCTTCTAGCTGCAATAATCCAAATAAAAGTATTCCATCTAAAAGTGTGTGTGAACTCTGAAGATGTATGGTGTTGGGCTTCAGGGAGTAATATAACAGTGTTGGGTCAGTATTTCTAATATAACTGGAGACTACTGAAAATTGAAGAGTAAACTATTGTCAGTGTGCAGTAAAATATGACAACTATATAGAGAAAACAAGGAACAAACTTTATTATCAGGTTCTGTAAATGTGATTTGTCTCTGTGAATGTTCTTTGTGAAAACTCATGGTTTGAATTCCGAGGCAAGCCTTTTTTATGGTGACCTTGATTTCAGGATTGCTTTGATTTTTCTCAGGTGTTGAAATAAACAGATAATATTCCTTTCTGCTAATAACTACAGGGAAGCTCTTAGTTCCTTGTATCAGTCTTCTCAAAAATCCCTTTGTCCAAGTTCTGTCATAGAAAGATGACACTGAATTTAAGAACAAAAAACGTTATTTTAATTTGGTAATCTTTACTCTTTCCTGAAAATTTACACTAATTGTTTGGGTTTTATTCTTTTTGCATCACTCTGAATAGAGTATTTCTGTTCTCAACTTACTGGTGACCTTACCCTTAGTCTGACTTCTATTTTGCCAGCTTGACACTGCTATGTTCAGAAGTAACTGGTGGCTACTGACCAATCTCAGATCAATACTCTAGGGGAGACAATAACATTCATCACTGTTGTAGCATTTCTGGGGTTTTTTTTTACCAATATTGAATCCAAATAATAGCACTGAAAAGTTAAGACATTTGAAGAATCCAAGGAAAATTGCTAAAGAAATTGGCTCTTGCAGGAGAAAATCTGCAACTCATGGCAAAGTCCTTCTGTCATCTGAAGTATAGGATAATAGGGTTTAAGTTATCATCTAGGATGCACCTAGATGCATTCACCTTAACAGTTCATTTCACAGGGGTGGATATGTGATCTTTGTATGGACACAGATTTTAAATTGGTTCCTGTGTGAAAAATACAGTGCAGGAAAAGAAGTTGGGAGACAATGATAGCCTGTAGCTCATCAAATATTTATATTTTTCAAGACTACAAAAGCAGTGATTCACCCTGTGGTACATCAGAAAAGAGCTGGGGCTTGGCTTGTTACACCTTCCAGGCAGTAATTGGATGCCGACAGTAATCAGCAGTCGGTGGGGAGCTTCTGAGCATGCCTGCTGGAGAGGCTTATTGTTTTCAAAGCCCAGTTTCTATCTTGAGAGAAGGAGGGAGCTGAGTTGTGCTGCATCACTCTCCTTGCAATCTGTTCTGGCACAACTCCCTGCACGGTGTGAGGGAGTTCAGCCGTCCTCCAGCATTGCCTTCAGGTAAGAGACAAGACTAAGGGAGTCTGAGGACTCAAAGCACAACAGCAGAAAAAAGTGAAAATACTGACGAGCTTTTAGGAGGTGAAGGAATGGATTTTTTTAATAAGTGTTCTGTTTTGTACAAGACTGATGCTAGAACACAACACTAACCTATTTTCATAACAAGGTATGCATTAGAAGTCTCAAGGCTCCCCATTTCTCTGATCCAGGTAAAATGCAAGAAAAACAAAAAAGGTAAAGGAAATCTTGAATGCTGCTGTTTGAAAAAAGCAATATTCCTTACCTACATCAAAGAGACTACTCTCTGTCTAGGTGAGCTGATTGTTAGCTTTGCTTTATCATCACTGCTGAGCCTTCAGTTGGATGGGGTCCTAGTGCTAAAAGCCTGAAACTTCCAGAGAAGGAGCACTTTTGGCATAATTTGCTGATGGTATAGCACCTTTCAAGGCAACTTGCTTATAAGCAATCAAAGTGGAAATTTCTTCAGAGCCAGGTGGTACAGACTGTGCCTGTCTTCTGCAGCCACCTGCAGAGCTCTGGTTTTAAACCAGCTTTTAAACCCATCACACCACCAAGGAGAGCAGCACAGCAGGAAAATCTTCATTTGTCTTTATTTTTCCAATCCATTCTCATATTATGTTTCATGGAAAACTTCATGGACAGCATTTTCACCTAGAGCCATGATAGTAAATTAAAACTTAAGGCAGGGGGTTTTGTCTGTGCTCTCCAGTGTTACACATTGTGGCAAACCTTTTGATAACAAAGAGAAGTCACAGTGGGCTAGCAGCAGTGTAGTTATAGGCTGCATTTCTTTTAAGTTGTCAGGGAAGCAAGAAGCAGCATAGCTATTCATGACAGGTCTAAGGATGGGAAAAGGAGAGTCGTGATAGCTCCACTTACCTTGTCCAGCTCTGCTCTTGGAAACACAGTTCATAAGGCTCTGGTGACTGTGTTTCTATAGAGATCATGCCTTTGCCATTTGCCCTTTCACTTTGCCGTCAGCAACTTCCATGAATGAAGCTTGCCCAAAGATTTCTGCTAGGCGTTTTCTCTAAGATGGAGAGTTTATACGGCATTTAAATACATATTCAGACACCCTTCTTACTAATTGTTGCACTGAAGCTTTCCAGGTTTATGATTCCCCAAACATCTTTCATAAATTTTTCTCTCACACAACTGATTTAAATGACAGGTTAATACTGTACACCTCCAACCTGTGTGCAGGCTCACAAACTCTATACTTGCAGCACTTACCTATTTTTCTTGCAGCCCAGATATTGATCAGTTATCCCAATTTTTTCCTTTTTAAAATTTTTTGACAGACCTTATGGTCACAGGTGAGAAATCAAATGGCATCTTCTGTCACCAAGTGGTCCCTCTGCTGTAATTCACCAGACCAAGGCTTGTGCAAGAGGAAGCCATTGTTCGAGAGCACCTAAACCAGCCCACAAGTCAGCCAGGCAACTGACATTACCACTGCATGCTTCAAATTCCCTTTTGTGTTACAGAAAATGGCAAAGACTTGTGGAATTTGAGCTCTCTTTCCAGATGGGTTTCAAAGAGTGTGGGACTGTCATGATCACACTGTCTGTCTGAATTTTGTGTTGATACGTTTTCTGAATTTGCATTCTGAACTGTTGAGAATGTAGTACAAAATGATGTTCCAGAGGCAACACTCAAGGCAAAAATGCTTAAAGCCCTTCACTCATTAAGAAGAGAAAATTGATTTTGCTTCCAACACCTTATTGGACAGTTAAGTTTAGATGAAACTCATCAATAAAACCACTGAACAAGTGTCAAAATGTTCATGCTCTTCAGTTCAGTTACTGTCCTAGTTCCAGCCAGGACAGGGTTAATTTTTGCAGTAGCCTGGAGAGGGCACATCTAGGACTTGGGGTTATTCTAGACCACTTCACATCATTGCCAGGGGCAGGGGAAAGGGACTCTCTTCTGAGGAGAAGGGGCTCTTTCCTGTTGAGGAAGCATGGCAGAGGAATGGAGAGTAGTTGAGTGGCATCAGTTAGGAGCTGGATGGAGCAATCGTGGTGGTGCGGCTGTGGTCAGGTCAAGCTCTTCAGTGAGCAAGTGAATTACTCTCTCTTTTGTACACTATTTTATTTATACTGTTGCTGTCAGTGCTTGTTTTCTTATCTCATTGCTGTTTCCAGTAAATTGTTCTCACCTCAACACTTAACCTTTTTTTGCCTCCAATTCTCCTCTCCATCTCGTGCAGGGGAAGGGAGGAGAAAGGGGAGCAAGCAAGAAGCAACATGGTTTGGAAAGTCTCAGTGGAAGCACTAAACCGGGGAGTATCATTCCTAAATCACAACATGCATCAATAACAATATTTTCTAAGAAACAATGAGTTGTCATCAGCTGAGCAACCAAAACTACTTCAGCCTTCATGCAAAACTAGTAACTCAGTTACTTTTCCTATACAACAAAATATTTAACAAGATAAGCTTAAAGTTTTTTTTCAAGTAACTTTTATTTTTTTGGCATCAAATTTAGTGTCCTGAATGTTTCAGCTTCCTCAGTTCCCACTATAACAGAAGGAGGAAAGTGGATACTCCTGCGCTGTGCTTCTCACAGCACCCCAGTTAGGCTTTTGCTCTGAACACCATCTCCTCTCCTGACAGTACACAGAACAGAAATTAGGAAGGATTTATTAGGAGTATATAAAAAAATATCATCCCTTTTTAGAACTTCACATTTAGTGTCTTTCTTAGAGAACATGACTATTCTCAATACTCATGGTGAATTTTCAAGCTTAACTTGTCATGGCTACTGTTGGGAAATCCTGATGTGTTCATTACCTAATGCACATGAATTAAGTAGCAATACAAAAGGATCAATCATTGTGTTCTTAAGGTTGCAATGAAAAAAAGAAATGAAGTTATTCATTTGGTCCTGACTAGACAAATACTACAAATTTTAACCTGGCAGTATCTTGAAGCCACAAAACCACCACACAAGAATTGTCATCCCAGGGAAACAACTGTGATTTTTGCTGTGACTTCATCATGGACCAAATTGGTCTCAGTATGAGCAAAGGCTTGGAAAGCCTTTTTTCAAATAAATTTGAAAATCAAGGCTATATTTGATTAAACTGGACATCAGAGGATGAAGTATCCAGACTGAGGATATCACATTTTCTGGAAATGTAACCTTTTAAGATATTTTAATTAATTTGACAAAATAAGTTTTACTAGAAATAAAAAGACTAGAAGCTATTCAGATAAATTTGCATGTATTTACAGTTATGAAATGTTAAGCAGATTTATAACTTCTGGCTCATACACACCTTATTCCTTAGGCATATCCTATGCCTATACAAAAATGCTGCTTTTTTCTTCCCCTTCCTCCTGAAACACCTGCAGCCCTTCTCAGCTTATCACAACACCCACAGCTGCATTTGGGGCTCTGCCTGCTGACTAAGGGCCTGTTGTTAAGTCTTGGGCCATGTGTTTAACTCTATCAGTCATTAAGACAGCAGCAATATTCACCCCTGGCCATTATCACTTACTCAATATCAGTTTAGTTACTCGGGAGATGAAATCTTACCAGCATGATTAGTGTGTGATAACCACAGATCTGCAAGCCCATCAGATCATTCCCTAACACTATCCATGATAGGTGTAAAAACAATTCTTCCAGGTGGTTCAAAGCAGTTGGCTGTGTGCCTAACAACTCACTGAGGCATTGTGGGATTGCATAATAAAATACTACTTGTCATGTAGTATTTTAATTATTGTTATCAGCTTCCAGAATTTCAGTAAACTGGGCGTACTGCATAATGAATTTATACTAAGCCAGAGGCATTGTATCACAAGTAAAAGAGAGCTATGCTGCTGGATATTTTACTGGATGTACTATTGTACCAACAGAGTAAACTTTTTACTCTCTCAGGAAAACATTAAAAAAATGTGAGTTTAATGTAGACTTTTCTTCAGCATGCCTGGATCTTAAAGTCTGTGCAAATTATAAAGTCACAATATAATAAATTCATTTTGTTAATATTATCACAGCCTGCTTAGAATTTATCTGGAGAGTAGATAAAATGACCCCTCAGGTTAGGAGACTGCAAAAGGAGGATCATCCTCTCGTGTTACATAATTTCACTTTCACTCCCTTGCACACAAACATCTCCCTCCTTTTACAATCAGGGACATCAAAACCACAAATCCTAAAGGTAAAAACTCTCAAACAACTGAGCAACACTAGCAGAAACTTCCTTAAAATCAAAATATACATGTAGGAAATTGGGTGGAAGAAAATGAATGTAAACTAAAACCTAGAGAAAAAGCACTTCTTACTTTGCTGTTCTTGAAGAATTTATATCCACCTTTTCAAACAGCTTTCCAAAGCCAAGAAAATCTGTGGTTTATACATGAAAAAACAGAACAATGAGGGCCAACTATATTGCATCTTTGGGACACAGGTAAAATACATAATTTCCCTTGGCAGGTGGGCTCCTTTCATTGTTTGAGAATCATTTAAGCTTACACTGCACACTAAAATAATACTTTATCAGTTTTTACTGCCAATAACAGCAGAGGAAAAATTCAGTTCTTGGAAGATCAGCTGGTTTTATTCTGGTTTATTTATCATGAAGAGAACTTTATGATAATGTTAATTAAATACTCAGTGCAAAATATCACTATAGATGCATCAACCCAAAATAGCCCAGGCTGGCTTTCAGTGTTTGTTAGATTCTGGTGTATGTTTTCCTGCTCATGCTCAGAAAAAAAACCAAAACAAAATAAAAAAAACCTCAACTTCCCCCCCCCAAAAAACCCAAACCAACAAAACAAATCAAGAAAAACAACAAAACAAATAAATCCTGAAAAACACAACCAACGAACAAAACAACAACAAAAACCCCAAGAAAAACAGGACAAAAAGGAAAAACTTTTAAATGGGAATTTGTGCTGAAGACACTGAAAACAATTCTCATGGAATGAAAATGTTAGTGGCTACCCCAATCTGGAGATACACTAGACCCTTGTCATTAGTCCTTTTGCACTTGCTGCTGTGCAATAATGGATGCACAGACTAAGCCACCAGTGACACGATGCAGAGATGGAGGGAGGCAGGGGTCTGCAAGCAATCCTGAGAAATTTCTCAACTCATGAAGATCACAGTGCACTCAGCCCAGAAATGCTTACTCAGAAGAGCATCCCCATTAGCTTTTGGCCCTGGACCCAGAGGATGTTGGCGCTGCTTGAAGAGAAGCTGTCGGGCAGGAGGCTGTATAGCAATCCTGGGACATGACACCGTGCCCTTGCTTTGCACAACCAGTTCTGCTGGCTCCAGAAGGGGCTTCTGCGTCCTTTGCAGCCACATGGGAATCTCCAGGTGCCCTCTCAATGCTGACTGCATGGCCACTGCTCTGCTCCGTGGGGAACACAGATAACCATGGCTGCAAGAAATCATTTTACTTGTTGGAGGGGATGACGGGGCACACCTTGACCTACACTTTATGCAATGCCCTGGGTTTTGCAGGGCTGTAGAATTGTACCAGAACCACCCTTCTTCCTCTTCTTCCCCAAATGATGAATCCCTATGTGGTTATTTGCAAGAAGAATGCATGGGAAGAGAAGTGATTATATTTAATGTTTGTTTCAATACCTATTCTATCTGTCCAAATCTCTTCCTACATTCCTTCCTTTATTTTTGTAATTACTTTCTAATTTCAACTGACAATATCCTGACCCTCTTGCTAATCACCTCTTTGCTCTTACTCTACTTTTCCTCCAGCGACTGCAGCCTGAGAAGAGGAACTATATGTGTTTTAACATTAGGTTGCACAGCATCTGGTGCATCCTTTTCAGCCAAAGTAAACATGACTCTTCCTTGATTTCATGTTCTTCTTCAGAAACTTTTTATCCTAAAAATATTTCACAGCCTTGATATTTACCCCTTTTATGTGCTGGATGCTAGCAGAACACGGGCTTTGCGTGCCAGCAATTCTGTTTGGAGCCAAACTGCCATGATAGCCTCCTAACTAGGAAAGCCAATGGCAAAACAATCTTACCATCAACCTTGATCATCCTTAAAAAACCCCTAAAAAATAGGGGCATAAAACCTAGACTTCAGAAAATATTCTGAGGGAGAAAATAATTCCCTGTCCATTTTATTAGAACTTCATCAGTGTTCTTTGCACTTCATCTCCGTCAGGTTTCACCTCAGCTGACAACAAAGCCCCACACACCTGCTCATTCACTCCCTCCCCAGCATGATGGGGAGAGAATTGGAAGGGTAAAAGTCAGAAAATTCATGCATTGAGATAAAGATAATTTAATAGGTAAAGCAAACACCTCATGAACAAGCAAAGCAATTAATTCACTACTTTCCATGGGCAAGCCGTCTTCAAGAAAAGCAAGGCTCCATCATGCGTAAAAGTGACTTGGGAAGACAAATGCCATGATTTTGAACATATTCCCTTTCCTTCATCTTCCCCCAGCGTTACATCTTGAGTATGATGCCATATGGTCTGGGACGGTCTGGGATATCCCTGTGGTCAGTTGAGGTCAGCTATTCCAGCTGTGTCCCCTTCCAACTCCTTCTACACTCCCAGCCCCCACACTGGTGGGGTGGTGCGAGGAGCAGAAAAGGCTTTGGTGGAAAGCATGGCTCAGCAATAATGAAAATATCTCTACATTGTCTACACCGTTTTCAGCACAAATCCAAAACACAGCTCTATAGCAGCTACTGTGGCAAAAAATTAACTCTATCTCTGCCAAAACCAGCAGTGTCTCCCAATCTTTTCTTCCATTAATTCCTCTTTGCAGTACTTTGCTCTGTAAGGTGTCTTTAGCAGTTTTCTTTAGATGGAGACTTACTGGTCCTTCTACCACAGTTTTAATTTAGTTTTCTATAAAAGGGGCCATGGACAGCTGCTTTATGCTCTCTACTGAGTTTGTTACTATCAAATCAGATTGAGACATTAACTGAACCCAAGGAAAATTATGTGACCAAACTGGAAGACTGAGCCTATAGCTTGAGATGTCAAAAAAGCAAAAGGTAATCAGAGACTCCTCTGCAGACAAGCAAACATTTTCTTTGAATGACTCATCTATAATGACTTTAACGCTGTTAAAAATACAATGTATAAATGCACAAATTTAGCAAAAACCAATTTTATGACCCATGTGTCATAGGGATTTTTTTGAGTGCTTTCTCTCAGTGATAACAAAATCCACTGTGACTGAACCTACTCAACACAAATTATCCAAAGAAAGCATACAGAGCTTGTGGTAAGGATATCCAGATAAATAAAACTGTTCCCTCCTATTACAGAGTCAACACATTGTGGTTTGTGGAAACAAGATTTTCTCAGGGAAATATGAAAAAACCAGTTCTGACCATGTATTGCCAAAATACAGTGCCTCTGTATTACCCAAAAATGGAGATTACACTCTATCTATGCAATATATATCCATGACTTTGCTTGGAAAGGATATAGTAATTCATGCCTTTTCACCAAGTGCAATGGCACTTTGTGTTATCCCAGAAATAGCAACATTTCTGTGCTGCTGTGGTAGAAGATCTAAAAAGTAGTATTACCAGTATTACTGGGAGGAGAAAGAGGTTTTTCTTGTATCATTTATGTGATATACACAAGTATATACTATTGTTCCATATAATGACAATATAATAGCTGCTATCTCTAAAGTATGCCTGAGGATGACTGCAGTAAAATAGATCAGGTTAATACAAATTTTGCCTACCTTGAGCTTTGAAGAATTACTCTACCCTTTCAAATTCAGAATTCAAAATGTTTTTGGAACCATTTAAGGAGAAGTTAGAAAAAAACACCACAATACAAGAAGTTCAAGATATCTTAGGGAAAATTGAATGGAATATTTGATAGAAATATAGGACAACCTAACTTGGAAAGGACCCACAACAGTCATTGAATCCAACTCCTGACCTGGCACAGGACAACCTCAAAAACCAGACTATAAATATCTGGAAAAGAACATTTTTAAAAATTGCTTATTTTCTGCATTTTGTAATGTACTTGGTCATGGATCTATATTCCTGCACTGGAAATCATACTTTTCAGTATTGCTCTATTTCCTTTGCAAATAATGAGAAACAACAAAATTTCTTTGTATTTCAAAAGTATAGCACCACTCTAGAATAACCCAAAGAGGTTATCATGCAACTTCTGGCAAGAAAATTGCATTATAAGCTGACAAAAAATCAGGTCAATTTTTAGGAGGCAATCATGACATACTCTGCCTATCCTATAGCATGGTTCCAGCTCCACAAGGACTCTTGCACTGGGTGAACCCTTGTGTCAGAATGCCCAGTGGTGGTGGTCTCTGTCCACTCCAGGAGCCCCTTGGCAAAATGCTCAGGTTACTGAGGTCTCTTGGCACCCCTGCTGTACACCCTCCACTCAGGCCTTTCAGTAAATTCTGCAGTGCAACTCTTAGTCAGCACATCCCAACCTACTGCAAAATACCAATCACTAGGAATGACTTGTTAACTTAAAGAGCACCCTTAAATCATCTGTACTTTGTGTCAGCCTATTGGAGTGACTGGGGCAGACAAATACAAAAAAACCCAGAAAACAAAGGGAAACAAACAAATAAACAAACAAACGCCAAAAATATGCTGCAAAATCATACAAATAGTAACACTGCTATTAAGCCAAAAAAATAAAGTGCACAAAAGGGGAAAGGAACCAGATGGTCCGTCTTGTAGGTGGTCTCCTACAAATTCCAACTGTGGAATTTGTTTTGAGATACATATAAAATTAAGTCAACCATTTCTACCATTTATGCTGCTCGAATATCAAGTTCTATTGAAAATGTATGAGGCTTGTGGTAGTTGAAATACTTAAAGGATGGGATGATTGTAACAGCAGGACTACAGGCTACATCAGTGGAATGGCTAAACACTGTATCAGAGTCACAAACTATTCTTTTAGGAATAGGACTCATCATAACTTTCAACATAATAAGAACGAAAGGCTGCATCAGAGTCCTTGCATGCACAAAAAGTCCTGGGCAAGGGTGCAAAATGATGCACCACTCTAGTTGCAGCTCTGCAATACATGAAATTGCTGCAGCCTTGGAGAGTTGTGATGCCTCCAGTGTAGGAGCAGGGTCTGTTGGACCTTTCCAGTAGGAAGATGGAGCAGTTCCCCAGATTCTGTGTTTGGAAGCCTGTCAGTGCACTGTATGAAATTATGCTTGCCTAGATTTCTTCCTTTCTATTCTCTGTGCAGTAGCAATTTGTTATTTCTATTGTAGAGTGATTGAGAGAACAGGACCCCAGTAAAATAATAATTTCAAAGCAATCCTAAAGAACTAGCAGAGTTGGCAGGTAACCTCTGAAAACTATTGTAAGGCATGTCTTAAAATGACCTGAAAATATTATGTCAAATATCTACTTGCTGTTTAGTTACCAGAGGCAGCTTTAGACAATTCAGCTTGGAGAGAAAACAACAACAAAAATAAACAAACAAAAACAAACCACAAAAAAACCTTCCAAACAAACAAAAACCCCACCTTTTTCTTTAGAGCACCTCCATGTGCTTTTGTCACTTGATATCTAGGATGGAGCAGCACGTGGCCAACAGCTAATGTTTTCATTATTTTACATTTTTCATATTCATTGATATTTTTCTCCTTTGTGCCTGTAGTGATTTAAGGGACTAACAGCTTGGCTGATGGTCCTCCAGCACGCACAGGGTGTGCTGCCAATGCAGACAGGTTTTGGGCAGCCTGTGGCCAGGCAGCACAGGGGACTCAGGGCAGACAACAGCCCCGTGCAGGAACTCCCAGCTCCCAGCTGCCCCCAAACCAGGCAAATGATAGTGTACGTACAGCCATCCTAAACCCATGGCCTGATTTGTCTCCCCTCTTAAGTCAAGACTGAGCTCTAAAACTAGCTTGAAAGGAAGCACATGTGGGGACTCTGGACCATAGGGTTCTTCAGGTCGGTGTGATAGGAGATTACTTGTTTTTTACCCCTACCACCCAAATTAAATTCTGTAACTTGCAGTCCTTCAATAAGAATTAAAACTCTGACAAACTCAGCTCCTGAAACCCTAACTATATCCCACATTTTCAGACCATTCTCTCTCTTGTTCAGAAGAGTTGACAACTGAGCCCTGAGCTCAAAGCATGCTCAAAACTACTGCCTGATTCCAACCACTTTGTCTTACCATTGTTTTTGCAGCTGATGATGCTTTAATTATCCAACCAGCTTTGTGGTACAATGAGTACCATTGCCGTCAATACTTTTATTATCATTTATTGCTGAATTTTAAGCACTATCCTAATTAGTAAAAATTACTTAAAATGGCTGTATTTTCCCTCCAACAGTGGAGAAGCAATCATTTTATTTTCATGAAAAGCTACGTGTTCTGTTCATAGCAAATTTCAGGATAAAATTATGCAAAATAATTATTTTTTAATTTGTCTCTTTTTAATGGTCCAGAGGAAAATTTTTCTTTTAATTTAGTTCTTATTGCAGTTAAAGAAAGTACTTTTTTCTTTTTTCGCTTCTAATCTTTTTTCCACTAAAATAAAAGAAGGAAATTACTCTGATAAAAAATAATAAATGTTTCCACTGGGAAGTAATGCAAAATGTTACTTGGTGTTATTTTTCTCTCACTTCAAGACAGAAAGCTAAAAGTGAGAAAAAATGTTATTTTTAAAAGCAATAGTGTTGCTTTCTTCACTTTTTTTTTTTTTTTATATGTAACTTCTCCTTTTCTGTGGAGAAAGTGGAAGGAGTGGGAAACAGATGAAATACCAATTGAAATGGATATTTCACAATAACCAAATAGAAGCTTTTTCTACTTTGAAATTTAAAAAGTAATCACTAAAATTGAACTAATATTTTTAAAATACCTGAAACGAATGTTGGTCAAGTAATTTTAATTTTCCATGTAGTTAAAGATAAAGCCTGCCACCCTAAAATGTAAAGTATTTCCCAAGAGTCTCTCATGGACTCCAAGTCTGCAGGTACAGTTCTCTCTGGTGACCCTGGCTATTGCCTTATCTCTGCTGCAGGAGGAGCTCCTCTGGCAGCACCAGCTTGAGGATGTTAGAGATGAAGATGCTTCCCTGCCTAAAAAATGAGGGAAGGCAGGAGGAGTTGTCTCCATGAACCACGTGCCCAGGTGTTGGCAGGGAAGGGCTCATGACTAATCACACCATGGCCAGCAGCTGCAGGGTGACACCTCTGCCCTGCTGGGGTCAGGGTGACGTGCTGACTGTCCCTCTGCACCTGTGCTGCTGCTGCAGGCCCTACTGAGTTGCCCCAAAGGAACAATGCACTGAGGAGACCCTGAGAGGTTAAGGCTGGACCACATGGGGATGGTAGATTGCAGAAAATGGGGGCATGGTGGAGTGGGTGTATTGAGATTGATGGTCACATTGGGAAGGCACCAGGTAAGGTACACAGTGTTATAGGTATTATCTGCTATGGTATTGGTTGCATATTCCTGAATTCATCATGCATCAGAAGTAGCCCAGAATGGTGGTGGTCTCCATCCATGGAGATATTCAAACCCCACTGAACATAGCTCTCAGAAACCTACCATCGGTTTGAGCAGGGGAATTAGACAAAATGACTTTCAGAGGCGCCTTCCAACCAGCCGTTCTGTGATTCTGTCACCTCAGGCCTAGGCTGCCAAATCTCCATCTCTAGAAGTTAGGCCTTCCTGCCTATCCTTAAGAAATCCTACTGATGTGAGGAATGTCCTTCATGATGCAATCCTCAGACTGGCATTTCTCTCAATGAAGACAGTTCAATTTCAGTAAAATTCTTAAATTCAAAAACTCACAGCATATCCTGAGTTGGAAGGGATCCATGAGGATCACTGAAGTCCAAATCCTGGCCCTGCACAGGACATGCCAAGAATACACCATGTGCCTGAGGGTGTTGTCCAAATAATTCTTGAACTATCAGTCTTGGTGCTGTTCCAGTTTCTCTGGGTAGCCCCTACCAGTGCTCTGCCAGCCTCTGGGTGAAGAACCTTTTCCTGATATCCAACCTAAACCTCCCCTGACACAACTTCATGCAAGTCCCTTGGGTCCTGTCACTGGTCACCACAGAGAAGAGATGGGTGTCTGTCCCTGCTCTTCCGCTCATGAGGAATCTGTAACTGCAATGAGGTCTCCCCTTAGTATCCTCCAGGCTGAACAGACCTCAGCTGTTCCTCATAGGCCTTCCCCTCAAGGCCCTTCAGCATCCTCATGGTGCTCCTTTGGACACTCTCCAATAGTTTTATATCTCACTCTTACTTTGGCACCCAGAGCTGCCCCCAGCACTTGAGGTGAGGCTGCCCTGCTTAGAGCAGAGCAGGACAATCCCTTTCCTTGCTTGACTGGTGATGCTGTGCGTGATGTCCCCAGGACACGGGTGGCCCTCCTGGCTGCCTGACTCATATGCAACCCCAGGTCCATCTCCACAGTGCTGCTCTCCAACCTCTTGTTCTCCAGTCTGTATGTCAATTGGTGTGAAGCAATCCATATGGATATGTATTTCTTTCATGGTAGGGATGACGCTTGACCTGAGACAAAGGGCCAGTCTAAAGGCTTGTACATCACTGAAACTTTATTTAAAATTTGAAGTTTGGACTTGAATGAAGCTTGAATATTAGTAGGTAACAAATGGCACATACTACCAAGAAGCATGTTTTAAACTTCAAGCACTTTATTTAAACTGCCTCTTTAAAAAATACAACATCTAAAAAATACAGCTTTGCATACACTATTTGACCACATTCAGCTGTGGGACTCCAATGTGGTATTGAACATAATAAAGCAACAAAATCAAACCAAGACAATGAAAAGCTAGACAGGTGCAGATCTCAATCACTGTCTCTTTGAAACAGTAAGATATATTCCACAGTCCACGAACGTTGCTGTTTCTTCCACTGAGGGTGCATAGGTCTGTGATTTAGCTGCAGATAGGCAGGTGGTATCACTCTCAAACAGTGGGGGTCACAGGACACTAAGTTAGCCTTGTGCAGCATATCTCCACATTTCACTCAGCAGTGGACCTGATGCTCCATATTGCAGAATATAAATTAGTGTCCAGGTAGGGAAAGATGATAACAAACAAATCTACCTGACTGGGATACTGACAAGGCAAGACACAGCATGAGCAGTGGCTATGGAGCTGGGACCCTGCAGCTTCCTCAGAGATATGTTCTGGAGGATAAAGCACCTTTCCCATCTACCTTCCATCCCAGATGGGGCAGCATATGCTTGTGAACAGACAAGGCTAGAGGTCTGCATCCTTTGCAGAGGTTAGCACAAGACCTTTTTTTCCAAAGACAACCTCTTGTCCATAGGGTTTTAATGGGTGACACATCACCCATCACAAGACAGTTTGACTGTAACAGTTCATCTTTTATCATACCATGTTCTAACTGCGTGTTATTTCACACTGCAGTATAAAATAGAGGACTAGCTGAGCAGGCTATTTCAAATGTAACTGTATCACCTACCTGTATGTAAGAATTTTATTCTCTGATAAAATGCATTCTTTGGAGCTCTTTTCAAATTCACAGGCATCTTTCCAGCTATTTCCTTAAAATAAGAAAGTGGTTAAAAGTACATATAGCGCCTTTTGAGTACTGATGTGCATTTCTCTGACTAACCTGCTGCGTTGTGAGGTACGTAAATGTTTTATCTTTATGTCCAGGAGCCAGCATCTGTCTATTCTGCAACCAGCCGGCAAGACCCCTTGGCAAGCCCCTTCCATGCTTGAAAGACTAGCTGCTCTTGCTGGTGGTTGGCATAAAGGCATATCCCAAAACTACAGATTGCAGTGACAGAAGCCTGAAGCTGGCTTTCTCCAGTGGGTACCACATGGCAAGTCTTGAAGGTATCTATAATTATGATAAACTATTAGGAAGGGGGTCATATTGGGAAAGGCTACAGGGGATGGACATTATTTCTAAGTAGGCCTCTATACCATCCCATGGAAACTGAGAGGAAAGAGCAAATCACAGTGGGGCACAGATTAGCAGGGGTATCCCAAGAGGAACACACTGTGCCTTTGAATACCTTGCAAACCTTAAAACTGCTGCTAACTCTTCTGCATCTATGCCATTGTATTTGCTCTATCAGCAGTGTCAGCTCCAGTGAAGAATGAGCACTGCTGCTCTTTACCACTGTGTCATCTCAGCCGCCTGACATGGCTGTGAAAACGCTTGTCCACACTCCACAACCTTCAGAATAACGGCAGTTCAGGAAAAGTACTTTGGATGCAACATCCAAACACACCACACTGTGTAAGCCAAGACTCTGAGTGCTGTATTTATGCAGAGGAACTATTCATATCAAAACCACTAGGTGCTATAGACAGATACAACACTATGGACCAGCACTTAAAATGATGCTGTTCTAACCTTTGTGGGTTGATACTGTAGCCTCTAGGCTAGTAAGACAGAAAAAACTTAGGAGTGACAACCTGAAATGCATGTGAATTAGTCCACTGTGCCCTGGAACAAAATACAGAGAAGACAAGGCTGATTTACTGGCTCATCCAGGCAAGCAGTCTGCTCCTGAGCAGTAGGCAGAGAATTTGCACTCCCAGCATTGTAAGAAGCTGCAGACAGAGAAAGTGTCTTAGTCAGGGACAAGAGGTTATCTCAAAAAACAAGGTATAAAAGTTTATATCCTTTCCTATGTCACAGTGAAATTTATCCCACATCACTTGGGCCATACAAACAAGATGTTTAGTGTAAACGAGTGGCTTGCTTATGTCAGTAAAGTGAGAGGAACATCTCAGACATCACATTTGACTTCTCCATCCATTGTTAGGAGAGAGCAAGACACTTTTCAGAGGTGGTTATCACTGAGTATTAGGGTGTAGATACTAATATCTATGAGAAGAGAAATGAAATCTTTGGTTCTGTCATTGCGTAAGTTTTCGGCTATCATTGCTCCCTGGAGATGCTTGAGCCCGGTCAACATCACTTATCAAAGCCGTCTGAATTTCTCCAGCTTTGAATAAGCTAAGACTAGAGGTTTCAGCATGTTGTCCAAAACCAGTGTTCTTCTGGTGTCATATATCTGTGGGCATTGAATATGTGCAGAAGGGCTATGTGTGAAGTATCTTATCGAGTTAACTGCTCTCAAATTTAAAAAGTAAGAAAGAACATTTAGATTGCTAGGTGAGGTTGTGTGTTTAAGTATGACTCAAATTTTGCTGCAGTGGTACAGCAAGATGTAGGAGAGGACAACTGGCTTTGGGCAGTGGCACTGCTTTTTCATCCGCTTCTGGAGCGCTGCTGGAACCCGATGGCGGCTTTCCCGCATGAGCTCAGCAGGTCAGCCAGGCTATCACCTGCGGCTCCTCATCGCCCTGTGTTAAGGGACGGGCCTAGGGATAACCGGCCCGGGCAGGGTGACGCCCTGAACGGGCATGGGGAGCAGGGACGCGGGGGGCGCGGGCCCAGGGGTCCCCGGCCGGGCCGGGCGCCAGGCGCGGGGCGCACCCCTCGGCGTCCCCTCGGGGCGTTGTTCGCCCCCCGCGTCCTTCCTGCTTCCGGGGGCCGCCGCGGGGAGGATTTGCCGCAGATGACATCAGCTGTGGATGCTGGAAAGGCGGCGGCGGCGCGGAGGATGCGCCGGCTCCCCCCCTTCCTCCTCCTCCTCCTCACCAGGTCCCTGCCCTGCACCGTCTCCGTATAAAAGCGCCGCCGCCTCCCCACCCGCCCTCACTCCCTCCCTGCCGCCTGCGGAGCTGCCGCCGAGCGGCCCCTCTGCGCTCAGCGCCGCGGGGCGGAGGCGATGGCCACCGTAGTGGTGGAAGTGGACTCGGAGCCCTCCTGCAGCATCCCCAACCCGACCTCCACCTCGCCCAGTCTCTCCCACCGCTTCCTAGACAGCAAGTTTTACCTGCTGGTGGTCATCGGCGAGCTGGTGACCGAGGAGCACCTGCGGCGGGCCATCACCAACATCGAGCGAGGTGAGGCGGCGGGAGCCGGGGCGCCGCAAGCAGCGCCGCGACACCCCCCGCCGGCGCCCTGCCCCTCCCTGGGCGCGGCCGGGAGCCGGGATAGCCCCCGAACCGCAGCCCGCCGAGCCGCGGGCTACGGCGCTTTATTCCCCGGGGGGTCCCGCCGCAATCGCCCACCCTGCCACGTTCCCCCGCGGGGTGCGGGCGCTGCGGAGCGGGGTGCGGGAGCCGCAGCGAGCCCCCTCCCCGCCATGGCTGGGCGGAGGGACCGGCTCGGGAGCGCAGCGCCCGCCGCCGAGCCCGTCTGCCCGGAGACACCGGCGGGTGGGCGTGGCACGGTCCGCACTGCGGTCCCGGTGCTGCTCGGGGCGGACAAAGGGCGGCTGGCGATGGGGTGGATGGGCTGCGCTGCGCTGCGGGGCGGATGCCGCCCGCAGTCCCCGTCCCCACCGCCACGCAGAGCCGGCGGGGCTCGGGGCGTTTTCCCTCTCGGCGGCAGGGGCTGCGCGGGCGGGAGCGCAGCCGCGCCTTTGTGTCTAACTTGGGCGGTGGGACTTTTCTGTCGTCTGGACAATTTTTTCAGGACCCAAATTCTATAGACGCGTTTATGTTCCAATAAAGAAAACCCATATGAGTAACAAGGCTTTTACCCAAGGGCTCAGCCGCGTTATTGTCCGACTGCGGGCTCCTCTGACTCGGCATTTATTTGTCCTTTTCTTAAGGCGGCGATGCAGGGTGGTATTGCGAGTGAAATGACAGTTTTATAAGTCTTCGTTGTGGCTTCTGATACAATAGATTGCAGTGTGTATGCGGAGAGGAGGAAAAAAACCCCAAACAAAAAATCAACAAGCTGTTGCAGTATTAGTGGAATAAAGAATGAAGAAAATTATTGCCGGACCTTACAGTTATTTAAACTCAGTTGATAGCTGATTTTATAATTTGTATTTTTTTGTTCTGGGCTGGTGAAAATAAAGATTTCAGGAACTGCCATTGTTAAGAGTGGAGAAGCGATCCTGGAACGGGGAATTGGTAGCAGCCTTGTCATGTAGGTGTGGTTCAGCAGTCCAGCTAGGACTTCATCTATGTCTCTATTGTTGCTTTCTCAACCATTGTTGCTTTAGTTGGTTATTTCTCTGAATTCTTTTTCATTACTATTTGAGGGAAAAGACATCCTCATCTCAATTTCATCATAACCTGTTCATCTTTATTGCTACCATTGTCTCTTGAGGAGAGCTACTGAGGCAGGTGCTTTGTCATTCAGAGCTTCTTCAGCATTGCACTTCCTTAACTCTATCTAATTTTCAGTTGTGTTAGAAGAGAACTGGCTGCATTTTAATTAAATTGTAAAAGATTATAAAGCAAATTGGTAAAATTTCTTCCCTCAAGACAGCTAATACCTTTCCTCTGAAGAATTGCTCTCCAGTCTCTTCTTGAATCTCCTATTGTATAGTCGTTGCTGCATTGCTCAGTTGCTGCTATGTCCTGCCACTAAGCAGAACACCCATTTACAGGTTTAAGTGTTTAGAGGGAATGTTTGGCCTTTTAATTCATCATTTTGGATTAGAAGTCACCTTGCAGTTTCTAGTATCAGACCATCTGATTGAGATTTTTGCCTGCTAAGAAAACTCCTTGGTGAAATTTTGAGGTACATTTTTCTGGATGAATACAGTGGGAGTCTGATACTTTGTCTATGTGAGGCAATTGTGGGCTCAGATAATATTTTTCTGTTTGGAAAGTCTGTTATAGTCTGGAAAAAAACCCACTTCTTGCTGCCTTTATTCTCAACAGAGCTTTAAATGCATTTTGGTTCTTGATAACTCTGCCTTACTGTCTTCTCTGGTACATCTCCTGGGTACCATCAGTGAAAACTGTGGATTCATGCACCAAACTGCAGAGCAACGTGTCAAAGAAAACATCTGCTGATAACACATCAGTGGCGTGATGCTACGCAACCTGGTGGAATGCAGAGTCATTTCTTAATATATCGTGGGGAGGGAATGGTGTGGCAAGACGCATTTTCATTAATTACATTTTGGATGTGACTTTGCTAAGGAGGCAATTCTCCAACCCACCATCCACCAAAAGAGAAGAGGGGAGTGAAGAGAAAGCTTCAAGATTTTTCCACTGATTTAGCAGATGCTACTGGGTGTGCCCTCCCTGCTGTCTGATTATTCCTGTATCTAGTGGCACTGCACTCTTAAGACTGCATAAAGAAAGAAATAGCTCCAGTTCCGCCATGTTTACAGCAGTTATGTCCACACTGCTAAGCCATCATTGGACTGACCTTGGATTTTTCATCCACATTTACCTTTGTTCTGCCCAAAACCTGATATAGTGATATCATTCATTTAATACATTTTGTTCTGCTGTAATACACATGCATAATTTTTGCATCCAGATTTCTGAATCATGCAGTTGCATATTTTGGATAGTCTACCCAAATTCCAGCTTCAACTTGTATGCATAGGGCATAAAGGCTTTTATGCCCTTGGCTTTTTTTTTTCTTTCAAATTTTTTTTGGGTTGAGTTCTGTATTTTGGACATTGCATGGCTAAATCAGGCAATGACTGAGCAATCTTGACTACATCTAATCAGAATCTTATCCCTACCGCAAATTAGGATCACATCTAAAGCAGCTAGGGATGGTGGACCAGTCCTTTCATTAGCAGCATTGATGAATCATAGTCCGTGTTGTTTAGTGGACCTCCAGAAAGCATTGTAGTTTCTCTTCCCAAGCTTGGTGTCAGAAGCCAGGGAGCTATTTCTCTTCAAGCTTTTTGAAGTTCAGCACTCATTCATTCAGTGCACTTCAGCTTTGTGATCAATGTCAGTTTCATAGTTATTGTTTTCATATGTGCTCTATTTGTATGGTATTATATCATCTTGGTGTTCTTGCTCTCAGATATTCCAGCACCTGGAAGATATTAAAGCCTGTTTAGATGTCTTTGCCTGCCAAAACTTGTCCAAAAAATTTGCCATATGGCCAAGTGCTTTCTGAGAAAACAAAGTAAGGAGACTTGCAGAAGTCTTGCTACTTATGCCTCTGAACAAGGATGCGTCAGTCAGGAAGTGGAGGTGGCTGGTTATAGCTCAGTTATTTTTCTCAAGTGGTTATGGAACACACAGGCAATACTGTATTTTCAATTTTTTCTTGAGATTCAGATGGCAGCTACTTAATTGTTGGTGGCATGTTGCAGTAAGCTTGCTACTACCTTTACTTGGATGCTGACAAGGAAGAGCCCTGGATGCGTTCTTTTTGCAGAGGCTTCAGGCTCTTGAAATGCAGATGTTCATATTTGCATGGAGAACCTACTCAGAGGTGCAATGGGAGACTAGCACTGCAGATCTGGTTTCTCTGCTATTCCCTCTTTTCCCCTCATGCTTTGTCCCTGCAACATGGCTTCTGCCTAAGTTCTGACATTTATGCTGCCTTGAAACCGAAAATACATATAGCATGAGAAGTTGTTGTAGTGTGTGGCATTGAAGTAACATCCACAGCCTGAAACCCTGAGGGAGGTGTTAATTCTAGACTCATTCTGAGGGCTTGGACACAGACCTCTTCAGGCATCTTGTTGTCAAACCCCAAAGTGGTCTAATCCAGTAACTCCATACAAAAGCATGGTCATGTGGGGAGGAGCCTTTGGACACTTCCTCACCAGCAATCCATTTTATGTTTGCCAGTTCATTTCTGTAAATGTAATGATGATTTTTTTTGAGTGCAATTTTGGTTTTCAAAATGACAGTAGTGCTTGGACTCACTAGTAGTGTTACACCCTGCTCATTATTTCAAAAGTAGAAGATTTTCACAACAATTTCAAAACAAAATTATATAAAAATCTGAAGTATATTCTTTTTTTTTCCCAAATTGTTCATTAAAATCTTATGGAAGACTAGAAACTTGTCTTTTGGCTGCAATGACTTTTTTCCCTGGTCGAATTTCAGTCCTTAAAAATCTACTTTGGAATAATATATTTTTTTTGGTCATGTAAGTGTCAAGTGTCTTACTTTTTAAGTAGCTGGGGGAAAAACAGTAGGGAACAGAGATGTGCAGTTTGGTTTTTAAAGAAAAAAAAGATCAAGCACAGCATTTTCAAATTTCAAAACTGGAGTTCTGACACTTCATAAATAAAAGATCACTTGAATTTTTTTTTCAAAGATACTGAATGAAGAAGTCAGCAATTTAATACGTTGTATTTAAATATTAATTAGCAGCATGCTAGGTAATGCTTTTTCTTCTAAAAAGGACAACATGACTGAAGAGTCCTCTGGGTGATTCACTTCTGTTTTTGTAAATTTGTATGTTAGGATTTTAAAGTCATGTCAGGGACATTGGTAACTTACTGTAAAGTGGCTACTACTGCAGCTCTAAAGCCGGGGCCTTGAAGAATGGTTACCCTTTGGAAAGGCAGATGGTTTTTTTCTGATTCCTGTCAGAATCCTTCTGAATGCATTTTAAAAAATTGCTTTGTGCCTTGGAAGAAAGCAAGGCTGGGCTGGGAATTCAGAAATATGCAAATAGTTTGAATGCAAATAGAAAAGTACTCAGTTAAAACTTCCAGCGCTCATGTGTCAAGCTACATGCGTTTTGTATTTTGAATTTTAGGAATCCGATCATGGGACACAAACTTGGTCGAATGCAACTTGGATCAAGAACTGAAGCTCTTTGTGTCTCGCCATTCAGCTCGGTTCTCTCCTGAAGTTCGAGGTGAGTTTAAAAACAAAACTGCTAAATTACACTCAGAAATTGCCTGGCGCAGTAGTTTTAGGGCTTTTTTAAAGTTAAGAAAACTCACCTTTTGATTGAACAGTTTCTTCATGTGGCACCAATCTGTAGTCCAGTGACGGAAGCCTATTGTGGTAGGTGGTGTACACACAAAACAATAACTGGGAAGGTTAGCTCTATAGTGGGACAGAGCCAGAACTGATGTCACAGCTGCTGCACTACTGCAGCTCGAGCCCTGTGTTTCTCCCCAAAGGACTTGAACTTATTCATCTTTCTTGGTATGAGAAGCTTCATTATGGTGAGTCTGCCTTCACTCCCAGGAACTCTCTTTGGCTTGTATGAAGAAATCAGAAATGTATCGGGTTAGTAAGACTAAATCTCTTTTGCTGCCTTTTTTCCAAGCTCATTCTTCCTTAAAAGGATTCATTCAATAAACTGAAACTTTTGTTTACCAGTTTTGTGAAGTGTAAATTTTGGGTTTGCTCTGGTTTCATGAGAATCAAGTGTTCGGTAAGTTTTCTAAGTTCTCATTACACTTAATACCATTGCTGAATGAGTATAAATGAATTTAATTGGGTTTCTCGTGTGAACGCATATGACATTTTCAAAGTAGTAGAGGTTTCTGTCATTGGTGAAATAATTGTGGCCATATCCATATTGAGTCCTGTCATACAGTACAATCTACTACTGACAAGTGTTAAAAATTCCAGCTTCTAGAACCTCTCTCATGTGTGGTGAAAAGGGCTATGAAATTTTGTATCATACTACTAAATCACCTTCCTGAGGTCTGGTGCTATACACTTTTGACAAAGAGACCCTGATGCCTTTCTAGCATGACAACATTGGTTTTAAAAATGTCTTGTGTAACTAATTTTTTCTTCTTGCAGCATATGTTAAAGCAGTTTTTGCTGTATCTCCCCATATCTAGAGAGAGTGAAGCACTTCCAGGGTTAAGAAAAAATTACATACTTCTGATTCATCCTCTGGTTTGAAAATCAGCATAACCAATAAAACAATACACAGCATGAAGATTTTTGAGTAAAGACATGTAGCCACTTATTTATGTGGATGTAAACTGGGGCCTAAAATACTTGTCTTTCATTTCATTTTAATGTCGTGAAGCCAATTCAATTCCTCAGTGACATTTGTTTTACAGAGAGAAAATTTAGGAAATGCAAAATGCAGTGTATCCCATTTTTGCTGTATCTTTGTTCAACTTTAAAAACTTAGATCCTATGATGCTCCTGTAGCAAAAATATTACAGCATGACTTGTGTTTTTCCTGCCTCTTTTAGATTATACATTCTAATACCGCTGCGTGAATTAAAATAAAACAAATACTCTACTTTCATATAATAAATAAGATAAGCTAGTGCAGCCCTTTTCCAGCAGAAAGAATGTAGAATTGTTTAGGAATTTTTCTCAGGGAATTGTATTTTTGATTTTTTTCCCCCCTTGTTGTTTAGACTTAGCTGTTTAATCTGTCATTGTGTTGAATTCTAGCTTAATTGCATGTGACTGGAATTCATCAACATATCTGACAAGCAGAAATGAATGTGTTTTTCATGACTGCTCAATCTTTAAACAATAAACTGCCAAAATCGGTGTTTACAAAGCATGAAGGGAGCCTGAAACTTGAATAAAGGCAATATCAAGGGATAAAGCTATCCATTTTGATCAACTTTTCATCTAAAATTTTGTGGAGAAGCGCATTTTTACCTCCAGAAGCCCACTGTACAGATCAGAGAATTATTTTAGTTTCTTTCTGCTGTTCTCTGATATTGAATTCCGTATGAGGCTCCTTTGTATCCTCTCTGCTGTTTGGCAGAGAGAAGGCTTTTTTGTTGCCACTTTCTAATAAGATGTCAGAGTGTTTACTTTGTTACAGCACCCAAATATTAAATTTTGGGTGTTCAACCATTGAAACGGTGGACTATCAAAGAGATGATTGTAAGTCTGTATTCCTTTGTGGTCCCAAACTCAGAAGTGGAATTTAGGTAACTAGGTGATGCTTTGTCCAAGGGAAATATTCATCCAAGGTGATGGGATTGCCTGTGGAATGTAATTAAACAACCTTTTTCTTTCCAGCCTTTTGAATCTGAAGTCTCTGTGCAGCTCACATATAGGGACAGTTTACTCTTGAGGAAGGTTCCTGGTTTTCTCAGGTCTGACTGCTGGCTGACTGGAGCCTGTTTGATGATCATGTTTAATCATGGTAATTGGGGTGGTGGCTCAGTATGTGCTTGTGTGCTTCTCAGAACAGCTTGAGGATATGGGCAGCAACAATGTGAGGGGTAGCAATCTTTCTGCAAAAGGAAGCTTGGAGGAAATGGGGCCTGTCCCCATGCCATACACCTATGATGTCAAAAGAAAGACATGCAAGCGATTGTCTGTCAAAGCATTTGTGTGTTTTCACTTAAAGAATTTAAGGTCTTACGCCCCTCCCTGTGTAGTGAATAGCAATGTAGGTACTGGTACTGAAGGGAGCATGATTAGATCCCAAGACTATTTTTGTGTTCTTTTCAAGGGGATGGGTTGTCAAGGTAATATTTGTGCACACTGTATTCAGCTGTCGGGCAATTTATGAGTGATTTGTGATTACTTAGAAATAAGATTCAGAATGGAAATTCCTGCAGATCTTTTCTACTACCTTGTAAAGCAGCTGACTTGGCAGACTCCTTAATTATTATTCAGATCTTGGAGAGGTGATGTTGCCAGGTGCTGGTGAAAAATGAGTAACAGAACTAATTAATTGGTTGCCATGACAACAGGCACCATGACTTTAAAGGGGTATTCCAGTGGTGCCTCTGTTTTCTTTGTCATGTACTGATAACTTCCATCTTATGGTAATATGAAAAGGACAAAAAATGCAAACAATGTACAAGCTGGAAAAGAAAATGTGCATCTGGTAGTGAGGCAGAACAAGTGGAGAGTCTTGGAAAGAGCTCATTTGAAATTGCAGCTGTACCTACCAATCTTTGCTTAATTAACAAGAAAGTTTCAGCTGCATAAAACATCCTCACAAAAGACCATGTTTTTGGGTGGGGTAGGCTGAAGCTGTTGAAAGCCCTTCTGTAAGATTTGTACACTGGTATTTTATCTGTCAGTTTCCATCTGGAGACACTTAACTGTTCCATTGGTGCATATTCAAGCCTTTGTCTAGATAAAATCCATTTTATTTAATAGCTGTTCACCCCCAACCTTCTAATAAATACTGCTCAAGCTATGCACTGTGGCTACTTTTACTTTGTCCTGTGGTTATCAAGAACGTCTGTGCATTTCCTATGTGGATAGTACCTGGAGGCCTCCTGTTGCCCATTAGCCAGTGCAGAGGCCAACTGCTGACTTGAACGAGTCCTTCCTTACCTGTGCCTAGGACTATTTTATTGCCAGCCTGCCTGCAGCCAAAGGAGATCTTGGCAAAGTGCAAGAAATGTTTTATTTCCTCTTGGCAGCTATCTGCAGCAGCAGTGGGCTTGCCTCCTTCGGGCTTCCTAAGAAGTCTTTGCTTTATGGTACTGTCATTGTTCCATAAAGCCTCAACAACTCCCCTTCTGGCAGTTACCATTTCAAAAGTTACGGTTTCGGGCTGCTCATAACCTACGGAGAACTTTTGGGTCTGGGAATTATGGTCAGCAATGTGCACAGCTCTGTACTTCAATGAAGTGGTGTCTAGTCCCATTTCCTTTGTCAAAGCAGATCTAAAACCACTGAACATCACACCTAGTAGCTTGCCATGTGATCTTGTGGATCACTAATAAAATCCTAAACACCATGGGTTTTGTGCTGATTTACTTGAAAACAGCAGTTCATCAGAATTCCTCAAATCGGGACATAGGTACTTGAGCTAAACCTATTATTTGAAATGAAAGAAAGGGAAAAGTGACAGGAAGTCAACACCAGATTTTTCAGGCGCTATCAGAATGCCAAAACTGCCCAGGAATTAATTTTGATTAAGATCTCAGTTGGCCTGGTATGCACATTTAGAGATATGCTACAAATATGGTTCTTCAGGTATTTAGAGGCTGTGATCATAGCTAGAGTAGCTATTGAGCGGGATCATTTTAGCTCATTATACATTTGGGGAAGTTAATTATAGTTGGCAGCAAGACTTGCTTTGTGTCTCAAAGTATTTGCGCATTGAACGAAAGAAAATGGAGGCAGACTGGGAAAGGTAATTGAGCTGACTCACGCTGCAGTGGCTGCAAATGGTGTCCCTGCAGGGTGACCTGCAGCTGCCACTGGCCCAGGGCTGCAGCCGTGGAGCTGCTCAGCAGCACAAAGCCAGGAGCCCCTGGGTCCTGTTAGAGGGTGTTGATGGGAGCGTATGCACTGGACTGCTCCTGAGCTTTTTGTGGGGAGATGCAAGGATTTTGGTGGTTTGGGAGAGGATTACAGTGTAATAGCCTATGTGTTTGGATACAAAAATTGCAAAAGCCTTCTTTTCTTAGTACTATTTAAAAATTCTAGAGATTCTAATAACTCTTTTTATCATCTTTTTTACAGTGAGTAAGGTGTTGCACTTATGTGACAATCATTCTGGCATTGACTTCCATTTCTGCTTTTTTTAGGAAAGATCTCAAAGAAAATTAGCATGCATTTGCATTGCTGCCAAAACACTGGTACCTGCTGATTCACACTAAGCTATTAGTGTAAATCAGCAAAATTAGTGAGACGTTATTTTTAAATGCCTGTATCAAAATTAAATACAGTCAGTTCAATCATTATAGAAGAGCCCCTGTTTTATGGGAACAGGTTTTGGCTTGTGTGAGGCAGCTACCAAAGGCATGGGATTAAGTTAGTTACGAATAATGATAGCATTTTAACGGCATTATGAAATTTGAATCCCCATTCCTCTTTATTAGAATGAAAATTAAGCATACCTAATATGCTTATAATATTCACAGGTATATTCACAAAGGTTACTTTGTTAACGGTTTTCTGACAGAATTATAATTCTTAATGTGTTGCGAGATTCTGCAATCTTTTTTGTAATATTTTGTCTATGTGGGATTTCTGAAACTGAAAATTTAAACAGTATTTTATTTCTGACCTCTGCCCAGTATCATTTACAGATGACCTACCTTTCATCTCTTCCATCATGGATTTATGATAAATATGTAACCAGAATATCATTACCACTTTTAAAATCTAATTTATTTTTGTCATGTGCAACATTTTTGTCAGATGTCTGTTTTTCTTAATTTTGTTAAGATTTACCTACTTTGCTTTTGTGGAATTTTTTACTTTCTCATCTAATTTATCAGTTACTTGAGAGAAATATTAAAGGTTTTTAATTGGCCTTTTAATGAGAAGAGACTGGATCCAAAGATCTCTGAAATAATTGGATTGGATTTCGGATTAGAGAAAGTACTATCTAGTATTTTGAAGTTGGAACAGAAACAAAAATACCCCTAATTAGCAAAAAAGTGAACATTTTGTCTTCTTTCTTGAAAGATACAAACATTACTTCATATGAAGTGAATTGCCTACCCCAGTATTCAGAGATAGAACCAGACCCAGGTAAGAAGAGTTGAGACACTCCCTGTCTCCAGACTGGGTGGAATGGGGAGCTCATGTTTACTCCCACTGCCATCTGTAGAATGAGAGTTGGCACTGTGGCTGCTGAGAGCGACCTTACAAGTGCTCCAGCTGTCATCTGCCTTGTAGAGACAGGTACAAGAGGTGCATCCACACTGGCCGCAAATCCGTGGATCCTGACTGCTAGGAGTATCCCACAGTACCTCACAGCCCCTGTGAGTAGGCGAGTTAAGCACTGCAGTTAGTCCCAAATAGAAAGCTGGATACTTCTGTAAGAAAGGTGTATGCTTTTGCATCAACCCCCCAGATGGTCCCACCAAAAAGACAAGATGGTTGGTTTGGGGTTGTGGTTGCTGGTGGTAATCTGTTCCTAGAGCTGAGAAGAAAAGCAGTGTTTCTTGTGACCTGGATTTGCAGATTTTAATCTGTTTGTGATTCAAAACCAGTTTCTGATAAAATAAAAGATTGAGTGTAAAAAATTGTATCAAAATAATAACCAATTCATAAACAAACTTGTGTGAATTTCAGTATTGTTTTGGTGTTGCAATTTTATGTATTTTAGTACTTCAAAGCTTGTCTGTAATGGTGAGATAAATCACCATCTTGTGTCCCTCTGCCCCTGTCTCATGCATTGCTATGTGTGGTACATTGTGCCCATCTGCAACTCTGGAAAGCTTGGGGTGTTATTTAAAACAAGCAATCAACCTCACAAAAGAACCCTCCAAAGCAAAAACAAAAAAAGAAAAAAAAATTCTTTTTTGTGAGAGATTAGCCACATTCTTAGCCTGTATAATCTCTAAGTGATTCTAAGGAACTACGCAGACTTTCATGTGGAAGTCAACTCCCCGCTATCAAAGGCTGCCTTTGGAAGCTGGGCCAGTGTCACGACAGTGCTTTCCTTCAGTCTTTTCTTCAGAGAAGACTGATGCCAGCTTTGTCTCCCATGTCCTGACTAATGAATAAGCTTTCCTAGGTCTTGTAAGCTCTTCATAGTGGATTGAATCTCTCCCCACACCTGAGAGACTGGAAAGAGCAAAAGTAAGAAAACTCATTGGTCCAGATAAAGGTGAGTCAATAGGTGAAGACAAAACCAAAGAAACAACCAAAACCAAACCAATTACAATGGCGAAGAAAATTGCTCAGCACCTCACACAGGCAAAATAATTCCCAGCCAGTCTCTGAACAGCTCCCATCTTGGTAACTAAAAACCCCACCTTCCTCCTCTACTTTAGCTTTTGCTGCTGAACATGGTGTTGCACACAGGTATTTGTGTTCCAGTCAGGTTTTTATTTGCTGACACCATTGTTTAACTACTCAAAGCAAAGGGGATGAAATTTGACAGAGCCCTAAGAGAGGCAAGCTACAGGAGTCTTGCTTCTGATCTTAAGGCTTGGAAGCAGTACACATCCTGTCATGGGTATTATGGCCTTCCAGCATGCTTTCTTAACCTCAGACTGTGTCCTGTAGTTTTCCTGGTCTTCTAGAACTTGCACAACACTTGGAAAAACTTTTTAAAAAATGTATATTTTGTATGTGGCCAGTACTTTAAACAGATATAGAAAGTAAGCCTTCAAGAGTATCTTGGGATAGGATTTAATGCTTGTCTCAAAGCAATAATTTAATGGCATTGCTCATAATAATTTATATAGTGCTATTGATTTTTTCAAACCTAACATTATTAGCTGCAAAGCTCAAATTCTAAAAGTTCATTAGGCATGGAAGATTTAAATATTTTTCAATACTAATTAGGCTTTTGCACATTTACCATTTCCCAGCAACTTTACATATTTTAATCTTCCTGTCCCCTGTTTCAGTAATTCCATTCTTTTTGTTTCAATGTGCTATCTTATCTACCTATCTATCTAAAACCTACTCTTAAAAAGTAGGGATGGGTGTTTTTGATCATAGGACCATCTCAATGGCCTAAATAGTTTGGGTGCACCAATTGTATTCTTGAAGACTCCCTAGTGAGAATACTTGCTCTGGACCTAACAACCCTCTGTACCTATTAAAGCCTGTAATTATAACAAGAATCACATTTTGTCTTCAGCTTTGGTGGGACAGTGTCATTGTATGTCAAGCAGTGCATTATCATGTAAAAGGAGACTTTGCCAACATACTCATTTTGTGATGAATAGAAGGATCTTAAAGTATTAATCTGTTAGGAGCTGTTGAGTGGGGGAAGATCATTTACTGGGTTGTGCTAATTGGTGTGGGTTGTGGGTTCTCCACAGCCATTTGTAGACAGTAGTCAGAGGAAGGAAAGCAAGAAAATCAAGCCTTAAACATGATAGACTTACTGTTCAGTCTCTTGAACAGTATAGTGCAGCCATTCATTAGACCCCTACATACCTAAAAAGGTATTGTTTTCATCTCTGGACCTTTTCATGGGCTGTGTGCACCCTTTGTAATTAATTTGCTTTAAATTAAAAGTATATTCTGGGCCAAGAAATCTTGCAGAGCTTCCTGCAGAGAATCTAGAAAATATTTAGAGATTCACTTTATTTGGTGTATCTCTACTTTTTTGAGTTTCACACAGCACGTTACATACTTGAAGAGTTGATGCTCCTCTGACTTTCATTCCTAACTGGAGTTTTCATACAGTGTCGGGAGACAGCTGGTAATCTATGTAATTACATGTGTCCTCATGAATTCCTAGAGTGCTCTGAGAATCAAGTGAGATTTTTAACATAGTGCTGCTCTCCAGGGTAGCAGTTGTGTGTTGTATACAGCGTGTTATATTCAGGGTAATATTCCAATCCTGGCAGATTTAACACTTTTTGCCTTCATGCCTAGACTTTTAGTCAGGGACGATGTTAAAGAAGGGAGCGCCCTGAGATCTTTCTTTCACAGTGGGAAGTGAAAGAGTGGTATGCAGGGCAGTCCTGTAGAGCTAGCCCGACAGCCACAGATGGCTGGTACCTCCACCCAGGAGAGTTCTGCCCCAGACTTCAGTCCCTTGAAGAGGAATGATCTCACCAGTGATGGGCCTCTCAGAAGATCCATCAGGAAGCTCTCACCAGACCAGCATTTATCTTCCCCACAGCTCTGAGTTAACAGGGCTCTACTGCCTTGTTTCAGAGACAGCTTTGGTAGCCCTGCAGGGGCAGTTTTTGCATGGACACAGCAGAGATCAAAGGCTTCATTCTGTGATGCTGATGTTTAAAAATGTTATTTTCCTTATTTCTTTAAATTTCTTAAGTTTATTTTAAACCTTGTATCCTGTTCCTTTCTTTCCCAAAATGCTGTTTTCAAATTAGCAGATGTTTTCAGGACTTGAGAGAAACTTGTGTTCATCCAAGATGACACTTACCTTCCTTTATCCATGCTCCTCCTCTTGGAACCTTCCTATATGTCAGAGTAAGTCATGGTAACTTAATGGAAAAATGTGAATGGCATCTTGTCAAGTTTGGATCTTCCAGGTGCACTGCCTTGGAGCCGCACCACAGCTGACAATAAATAATATGTACTTTCTAAGAGATGAGTTTAGGAAAAGCTGTGGTCAGGGATGACTCTGCTCACAAATTATGTTTTGTAGTTTTACTTTTGTTTCTGGCTTCCCTCTGCTATTAAATATGTTTGAGTTGACATCTGTCCCAACTTTTTTTTTGGTCTTACTTTTGAGCAGATGGACATCTCTTTGTCAGTGATTGTTAACTTAGTCTAAGCAATAACCAAATCAAGTTTAGACCAAGTCCTTTCTGAACCCCACCAAATCTTACTCTCATGTACTGTCCCGTGTTTCTGACTGACTTGCAAAGATGGGACACTCTCAGAAAACACTAGGCCAATATTAGACCTTTTGGTTGGTTTGGTTACCTAAACTATCTAACAAAAAACGGTTGGTTTTTGTTAGTTAGTTTAGGTAACTTGGTTGGTTTTTGGCTATGGAAGTGGATGCCATAAAACACTTCATCAGTTATCATGGAGGGAAAAAAAAAAGAGAAAGAAAAGGTTTTCAACTCAGCAGAGACAATTCTGAAAACAGCAGAGATATGGCTTCTGTGCATCTTGCTGTAGTCCTATGATAACAATCACCGGATTGTAAGTGGAGTTACCAGACAGGTTTTGTCCACTGTGTTCAAATCACAAACTGGCCACAGAAAGCTTGGAATCACTTGCTCTAGGTGATGGCACACTAACAAAGAGATTCACTGCTGACTTTGATTTTTTTTTAAATTTGTACTGTACAGTTTTCCATGTTCTCACCAAATAGTTCATAAATTCTTGACAATTACTTATGAGATCCGGTGAAATAGGAGAATCACAGAATCATAGAACTTGATGAGTTGGAAGGGAATTATAAGGATCACTGAGTCCAACTCCTGGCCCTGCACAGGACACCCAAGCAACCACATACACCATGTGCCCAAAAGCATTGTCCAAACACTTTTTTAACTGTATGAGGCTGGTGCTGTGACCGCTTCCCTGGGGAGCCTGTTCCAGTACCGAGCCACCCTCTGCGTGAAAAACATTTTCCTTGTATCCATCCTAAACCTCCCCTGACTCAGCTTCATGCCACTTCCTTGAGTCCTGTCACTGGTCATGAGAGTGAAGAGATCGGCAGCCATCCCTCTGCTTCCCTGTCACAAGGATGTTGAAGACCACAATGAAGTCTCCCCTCAGTCTTGCCTTCTCCAGGCTGAGCATCCAAGTGTCCTCAGCTGCTTCTCATATGGCTTCCTCCCAGAAGAGCAAGAAAGTAGAAGCAATCTCAGTCTTTCAGCTCTATTCATATTTCCTTGTTATGTATTATATCTTTTAAATTGTTACAATTTTCAAAAGTCAATCTTTTCCAGTGCAAAATAAAGTTGTAATTCTCTTCTGGTTCAAAATCCATTCCCACCTAAGTTTCTATATAAAATTAATCATATCATGCAGGTAAAGCTAGTTTATTGGAAGAAAAAAAAAACAACTTCAAATTAGCAGTTAAAAAAAAAAAGAAAGAACAACCAAACAAATGCAAACCAAACAACTGACCACATTATGTTTCTTAACTTTCTCATTTTTGGAAGTTGCCTTACAAGGAATTGTACTTCCTCATGCTGCTTTTACCAGTAGATGGCATTCTCAATGGCCATGCTCACTGCTGTGCAGTAAATTATCACATTCTAAAGTCAGTATGAATACTTCTGTAATGTTTTTATGTGTTAGTTCTTAATGTGAGACATATGTTTCTATTTTTCACTGAGATCTTGCTGGGAGTTTAAATTTTAGAGACTTCAGCTCTGTTGACTGTGAAAGATGAATCCCTCAATGTGAAATGAGCTCAACAAACTTCAGATCTCTCAGTGTCAATGAAGGAAAAGCTCATTCAGGTCAAGAACTTTCTCAGGTGGAATCACTATCTCAGATAGTGATCATTTTATGGAAAGGTTTAACATTAACTCTGCAGAGCTAGTAGGGGAAAAAGCAAGATCATTATACACAGCTAGATTTTTGCATAAATTAACACATCTCTAGATACAGATAAGAAAATCAACCTGACAAGATCATGTATTCTCTGTATATTCTGGGTACCTCCAAGAGGCCTGAATGTCTCCCGTTCAGAAGCTGCGATATAATCCACAGTCAGACCTGGAATAGTGCCTGTCTCTCTCTCTCAGAGCACAGTGTGGAATAAGACCTGAGACCTAAGCAAGTAAAGTCTGACTCACTTGTCAACTTTAGTACATCTCAGTTTTTTTCCCTGTCTCCCTGTCTCAGTCTGTGCTATGACTTTCTGTTAGGAATATAGGAGTGCAGTAGCAGGTAGTTTGACAAAGCAAATCAGTGTTGTCCATCTAAAAATACTTGTAAGTGTTCGTACAAGTTAAGTCCCAGTGTGGCATTTTTCCTTTCTCAGAAATGGAAAAAAAAATCATAGCTTTCTATGTGACTGTAGAACACATAAATCATAAATCGAGCTGTATCATAAATCAAGAGACCTGAAGTTTACTTCTTAATTTTGCTCCTGAACTATGTAAAGACTAAATGTGGCAGTCACAGTCAGGTGCTGTGGACGACCCATGATTTGGATTATTCATTTGCAGTAATGTAATGGCATTTATTTCTTTTTGTCTTGCTTCAGTTTTCCATCAAGGCCAAGTGTACCAGTAGGGAATCTAATGTCAGTGATTTATGCAGTGTGGTCTTCATTAAAATTCAAAATGAGGACACCAACTCTCTTCAAATAAGCTAGTAAGATACTAGCCAGATGTTAAATGTAAACACTAAAGGGATCACTCAAATTGATTTGAAAATAACAGTAATAGAGATGGAAAGCTGAGATTAGCCATTTGTGAAATTGTGTAATTCCTTCAGATTTCTGAGTTGTATTAAAAAAAGAACACATTACAACCTTTTTATTAAACAACACCTGCATACATTTGCATGGGCAAAATCTTTTCATATATGCAAATACTGATAAATGGACAATCAAATACTTTTCATCTCATTTAACTGCAGTGGAGTAGCAGGGCTCTCAATGCTTACTGAAAGCAGCTCTTTGTTACCATTCATTTTAAAAAACCCACAACCCAAACAACAAAACAAAACAAAAAAACCCAGAAAATGCCCAAAACCATAGACAGCAGTTTGTCTTATTGTGATTACTTAAAAACACTTTGACAAACACTGATTTTGAATGAGTGTAAATTATGAGGATTTTTACTGGAAACAGGCAGGTCTCTCTGGATCTGCCCTGTTAGGTGTTAAAGCAGCATTGGACTGCTGTTGAAGAATTGCAGTCTGTAGATCCTAGGAATGCTTGTGAAGAACTGCGGTTTGTAAATCCCATCTACAGAGAGTTTGAGGGATATGGCCCTGGGAACTGTGGTTTGTAACATGTTTCTACATGTAGTAACATGCAACACTGCTGGGTTGCTGTGACACCACTCAAAATAAAGTGTAGCACTTCTCTTCTATGGTATCCTTGCCAGTCTGCATGGTGCTGGAACTGGAAATAAATTGACTTCTATTAGTCAAACCTCTGTAGGAAGCTGAGTGTCTCTACAAAAACTGTAAGCCAAGCTGGTGAAATACTGCCTCCCATCTTTAACAAAGCTTGTCAAGTGGGAGTGAAATGCTTTGAAGTGCTGCCACATGGTTGTGGAAGTGTGTGTTTTGTGATTGCTAAAACTTTTTTGCCAGCTCTAAATCCAGGAATGATTATAAGGTAAAAGTTAAAATGTCATGGGGAAATTAAGGAAATCACATTTTGATTACCCCTCTGAGTCTGGCTTAATGATTGAAAAAACCTTCAAATCCCGAGGAAAGAGAAGTGCCAAGGAGTAGCCTTTTGCCTTTTGTCACCTCTGTTGAGCCATCCCCCCCACTCTGCATGGCTGCTTATCTCATGGCTGCGGGTTAATTAGGAGAATTTAAGGCTGAGGATGTGGAAGGGAATTTAAATTGCATCTGTATGGATTAGGATCTGTTGGAGCTCATTAGCATGCAAGCAGAGTTCCTGTGCCTTTCTGTGCCTCTGCCCAGAGCTTGCATCTTCCAGGCATTTCCACACTCCCTCAGATCTCTTGTGCCTTATGGGCCTGGCCCACATTTTCATATTAGCACAGTTTAATTAGGCAAGGAGATATTGCCATGACTCCAGAATTATCTATGGTTGTGATAGATCAATATTTATTACAGAGATTTTTTTTCAAAAAAATGTCTGCTCTGTTGGACAGGTTTGCTCATTCAGAGGCCCTAGAGCCATTTAAGAAACAATTAAATCCTCTCTGGTGAGAAGTGGAATATTAAGAAGGATTAACACTGACTGACCGTGTATTCTCTCTAGTTCTATCTGCATTCTTCTGCTTTGCTATTCTTATCTGACACGTAGGTTTGATAGAGGGAGTTGGGTTTGGGGACTGCTGCCCTTTTCTTGCAGCGCTGCAGAGATAGTGGGAGGATGTCAAATGGGTCAATGTATCGGCTAAAAATTATCAAACCCAAAAGTAAATATATGTAGATGTTGAGTAATTTGCAAGCACTGTGCTGGGAAGAAGTTTCCATAATTCCATTAAATTTATTCTGATTATCCAAATTTTCAGTGAAAGGTGAGCATGGCATAGTCTAGTGTTCTAAACACTTAGGTGAGTGGCTGGGTTTACAGGGGCCATACAATAAATGCCAAATGAGGAGAGCTTGCATGACCAGGTCATTATTTATTCTCATTTCATTATTTTTCTCCTCAAATTAATTTTAGTATTTTCTACAAGGGAAGCAGTTTTCCCATTTGGGAACATGTTAGAACAATATGTAAATTCTGTTAATTTATGAACATTCACAAAGGTCTTGAAACAGAAGCCATAAATCAAAACTTTTTAGCAGAAAATGTCAAAGTGAAAGACTTAAAATTTTGTACATTTTCCTTATGTCTGGCTTTGCTTAATATATGTTTGTAATACTGTATAGTAGAAATATTTCTATTTTTAAATTTGCATTTCTCCAGTTAATGAGTTATGAACTACATAGTAATGTTACTTTGTGTAATGAAGGCAGTCAACCCTTCCATTGTTTATTTCTCTTCTCCATAGGTAAGTACTATTGTCTTAAGCTAAGGAAGAATACTTGTGCGTCTCTAAAACTTAGAACTATCATCAGTCATAGGTCTATTCATTGACATCTAGTAATAGTTCTCCTTTTAGTGTAATTCCCTTTGAAAATTAAGTGTGTAAAACTTAAAATGTACTGTGGTTCATATGGAAAAATTAAAATACTGCGCCTCTGCCTATAATATACAAGAACAGAAGCTTCCAGTAGAAATCTGATGGCAACATTTACATTTCTTAAGTCAAGAGAAAATATTGAAAGTCATGAGATTTCTATTGCCCAAGAAGGAGGAAATAAATACTACCTTGTTTTAATCTTTGGAGGGGAAAGTGCAACTATGTTGTTACCATGTTCCTTAAGCATGCCCCTGTGTTGTTTTTTTTTTTTTTTCAAATGATTATGCTGATTCTAAAAGAGTATTTGAATTGTGTTCATTTAATACTGAGAGAGTTACATGTCTCACCAGTGCCAACACTTTGTGATTGTAATGAAGTACAGTTCACAATTTATTTCACAGTGCCCATAATTACACAGCCTCTGTGCAATCAGCAAGATTTCTAAAGGGAGTCTATCACATCTAAAAGAACCCTTTCTTCATTGCACAGCCTTAATTTCACCTGACATTTTGTCAGCCAGGGCAGAAACTTTGCAGAAAGCAGGACAATATCCCTGGTCTCCTTTAGACTTAAGAAGGTGGAAAATTAAGTTATTATAAATCTGCTTCTAATTATGTTAACAAATTATTACATCATGTAGATGAACCTGCTGTAGATCTTAGATATTTCTTTTATTGTTTTAGCAATTTGCTCTATTTGTTATGCATGAAAAATGTTTTTGATAACCCATGTTGATCATACTTGCTAATGAACCACTACCTACAATTACTGCACTTAAGCGTATATCTTCAGAACATACAATGTTAGAGGGTTGCTAATGAGCTCAACAGTAGTTGAAGACACAAATTAATTAAATCAGGGTTATCTTGCCTGCCAAAGTATAGGACGATGGATGCTGCCCCTGGAAGATGCTGGAGCATGTAACCTGTGGCTGTGTATTGAAGGAAAATTTTCGTTGTCAATCTGTTTCAGAAACTGGTAATGCAAAATGTTTTCTCAGTTATAAAAAGGCAGCAGATATTTAGTACCTTACTCAGATCAATTTATTATGAAGCAGCATGACACTTTGTGCTGTGAATCTTTATAATGCCCAGAGGCTTTCACATGAAAATTGCTCATTTAATTTTCACTGGATTACTTTTTTAATTTAAACAACAATAATAATGTGAATTTAAGTGCAGAGTTCAAATAACTTACAAGGGTCCTTTCCCAACCTTCTTAACCTAATTTTGGAATATTAATATTTTTGAAATGCAGCTTCACATTTCAAAGATAATTTTATTTTTTGTGGGTCTTTTGTGGAAAGCTTATTGTTATTAGTTCTCTTAGTCCAGCCAGAGCAGTGTCCTTACCACCAAAGCATATAAGACATTTTTTAAAGGAAAACTTCTGTCAATCCAGCAGCTTGAAAGAAAGAGGGCAATAAACACAACTTGCACTATGTCAGTGATTTCCAACGTCAAAAAAAGGGACCCAGAATAACACTTAGATCTATGTGGTTGGAAACCAGACACGTAGAAGATGTACTTTGTCATTGGGATGGATATTGCTAATGGAATTGCCTGTGAGAGCTCAGTCTGCCAGATAATGAACAGGTCAGCTCTGGCACAGCCTCTCAGGCTGCAGACTCCATCCTCTCAGGCACAGGAGGAGTGATGGGTTAGTGACAGCACTTCTCAGGGGAGGAACGACAGAGGCTGAGGAATATATCAAGGGGGAGATCAGTGGTAAACAGACAGACTAGATGGCTTTTACTCACCTTCTATGCCATCTCTGGATGTCCCCCCTGGCTATAGAAGAATAAAATGGCAGAAATTTACTGTCATATAATTCACTTCTGCATGGGCTGAAAGAATATCCTTCAGTTCCTGAAGATTTAATTATGTCCAGTTTTTGTGGCTGCTGCTGGAAGAAGCTTTGAAGAGGGAGGGAGTAATTTTTTTTTCAATTTTTCCTTAATTTTCTGCCCATTAGTGGGCTCTTTCCATAAAAATGCACCCAGGCACCAATCCATGGGGCTGGAGCTGTGATCTGTTGAGACCTTTTGTGGCACCTGCTCACACCTTCTGACAGGCTCAAATGTTGAATGAGAATGGCCAACCCCCTAAGGTGGGGATGGCCAGAGACCCCCTTTGTATTTCACAGTGGCCAGCTGCTTTCTTGCTCTCTCAGTTGTAAGTGCAGAACACAGAAGCCAAAGTAGACACAGGCATTAAGTTGAGAGCCAAGTTTGCCAACTACGTTTCTGCATTTTATGATGGAAAATCATCAAGGTAAGGCTGCAAGAAAAGAGCTCCAGAATCACTCTGGAGGGTTGAATTTGTTTTTCGTGCAACTTTGTTTTGAGATGGCTTTTGAAGCAAGACCATCCCAAAGTGCTGGATTTGGTACATCCATCCACCTGCAGCCAGCCCTGGAAGAGAATGGCTCTAATGCTCACTGAGAGGAGGAGAAACAGGTGATGTGGGAGACTACAGAAAACTTTCTTTTCCCTGGTGTTACTCAGAGGTTTACTGAATGGGCTTTAGTCATTACTTGTAAAAATGTTTTATTGATTATACCAAAACGCAGTGTAACTAGTATTGCCCTAATTTTACTTTTTTTTTTTCCTTTTTTAAAGCCAGTGAAAAAATTCTATCTGGACTTTTCAAAAGCCTTTTATTTTCTTATATTAGCCCAAAGGAAATCTTGCTATCTCCAAAGTAATAAATATATTTTTTTTCCCCTGGAGACAATTCTTATTAATAGTCTATGCCGAAATTCAGCTTTTGTGAATTCAAAAGTTCAAAAGCTACTTGAAATAGCTTTTGTGTTCCCGTGAAAAGAAAAAAGTGCATCATATACTTCATGTTATATGTCATCTTCAAACATTAATTTGGGATTAATCAGTACTAAAGGAAAATTCTTGCAAAGCTTAAACCTTTAATTTTACCTGGTGAGTGGCTCTTCAGAACACAGACAACCTGTTCAGAACAGTCATCAGCAAAAAAAAAAATTGTGAGGATAACGGGAGACTCATCATTATTGTGTTTCTCTGTAGCTGGGTTTGGGCTTTTTTTGTTATCTCATTCCTTTGTTAATGGGTTTGGGGTTTTTTTGTTATCTCATTCCTTTGTTAACGGCTCCCTTCTACAGTATGAACCTAATAAGTGGGAATAAATTGCAGCAAATCTTGACATGGTCACATTCTTCAGAACATTAAATAGCCTGTTTAATTACAAAGATATCTGCATTTGTTAGCAAAGTAATAAAATGCACAAATATGGAATCAGTTCCCTAGTGGGAGACCATATGTGCCCAGGAATGCTTAGTCTGCATGAACAGTTAGCAGTTTATACGTGTATGTATAATTTGCATAAATGATATAGGGGCCAAAGTTGACAAAAGACCCATGTGAAAAATTATTTTAGTATTAAGTGTTCTTCCTCTTTAATGAAACATAGGAGATGGGAAGCCATGCCTTTGTGCCTTATATTAACAGATTTCCGTTCTGAGTTTCTCTAGAAAGAAAGCTGAGAAAATTTTTATTAATATCAGAGGAACTCATATAGTCAAATTTTATGCAGATTGTATTACCAAATATGACTAGTCAGTGCTGCTGCAAGCCATTCTGTCTAAACTTAGTTCTGCTGCTGCCACATTGCCACATTATGTGGCCTACATGATTGTGTGGACCACAGTGTAGTGCGCACTAACAGCGAGGAAGGCAAAGGCAAGAGCTTCCCCCATGGAGCATCCGGGTGTGCCCTTGTTCTGGATGCATGGGTCAGGGAGTCATAGAGCCCCGGGTTATGTTTGATCTGTTGGAAACCCTTGTTCCCTTTGTCATGCTTGCTTGGACTTGCTCATATGTTTTTCATGTTATTCCACATCTTTTGAAGGTTTCCCATCTAGTTAGACTCTAAGCCCATCAGCATAGGAAAATGCATAATTGTCATGAAGACCACTGGATTACTGTAAAGGCCAGAACTAGATAATTCACGAGAAAATTTTAAACTGAGAGGGGTAATTTTAAATGAGACTTCATTATTTATTGTATTTATAGAAGAAACAAAAACAATTTGAGCACTAGAAATGTAGCTGAAAACCAGTGTTTTTCTGAAATTTAATTTTGCATTTCAAAATGGTATTATAGACTTTTAACTTCCCATATGTTTTTCCTAAAGGAAGCAAATTACTGTAGTCAAATGGTAGAACACTCAGAACGAGCTTACGAATAAAAACCCTGAAAATGTCTTGTGTCTGAGCTCTTGGGCCATTCCCATGATATGGTTATGACCTAGCTACGACAGGTACACTGCAAATGATCTAGAATGTCAGATGGATTCTGATTAGATATATAGCCAGATCCCAGGAGGAAATAAAAGAAAACAATTTTTTTGTTAGGAAATTATATTATGTTTATATCATTCTGTTGATTTCCTTTGCTAGACCACTTCACATGTGTTGCTGTGGATCCAGATGTTGTCTTACACTTGTTCCTGCTCCACACAGAAAGCAGTGATGCCAGCTCATGATAGGCCCACATGCAAGCCTTACTTAAACTATTTAATGTGTTGTTATACAAGGTTGCCAGGATTTCTTTAGAAGAATTATGCAGAAATATGATACTGAGTGAACATGAGATAACAATGTAAGAAACTCAGCTACTTCTCATCAGACTTGAGCTCCAAACCCTTCACCAACTTTGTTGTCCTTCTCTGGAGCTGCTCCAGCAACTCAGTGCCTTTCCTACCATGAAGGGCCAGATCTAAACACAGGATTTGAGGTGTGGCCTCACCAGCACTGAGTACAGAGGGACAATCCCTGCCCTGCTCCTGCTGGCCACACCATTGCTGGCACAGGCCAGGATGCCATTGGCCTTCTTGGCCACCTGGGCACTGCTGGCTCACGCTCAGCTGCTGTCACCAGCACCCCCAGGGCTTTTTCCTGTCATTCTGCCCCAGCCTGTAGTGCTTCCTGGAGTTGTTGTGACTGAAAAGGATTACCTGGAAATTTGTCTTGTTGAATTTCACACTACTGGCCTCAGCACATCAATCCAGACTGTCCAGATGTCTTTGTAGAGCTTTCACAGCCTCCAGTGGAGCAAAACTCCCTTCCAACCTGGTGTCATGCACTAACTGAGGGTGTACTTGATCCCCTCATCCAGATCAGTTATAAAGTTACTAAATAGGACTGGTTCCCAGACTGAGCCCTGGGAGCAGCACTGGTGACCAGCCACCAGCTGGATGTAATTCCATGCACCACCACTCTTTGGGCCAGGCCGTACAACTGGTTCTTTAGCCAGCAAACTGTGCACTTGTCCAAGCCACAAGCAGACAGTTTCTCCAGAAGAATTTTGTGGGAAATGGTGTCAGAAGATTTGCTGCAGTCCAGGCAGACAACGTCCATGGCCTTTCCCTCATCCACTAAGTGGGACCCTTTGTCACAGAAGGAGATCAAGTTAGACAAGCACATTTCCTTGGGGCACATTCCTTGGTTGGCTCCCTCACCAGCTGCTCCAGGACATTATCTTCCATATCCTCCAAGAACATCCTAGGCTGTTTCATCTCTGTTGTGTTGCATTTCCAGTAGACATCTATTAATTTGATGTTCCCCACAAGCACAAGAGTCAATGATTCTCCTAGCTGCTTGTAGAATATTTCATCTGCTTCTTAATCCTGGCTGGGGGTCTATCCTGGTCTCTCACCAGGATATCTGCTGTGTTGGCTTTCCCCCTGATTCTTACCCATGAACAAGGAACCCTATTGTGACCATCATCAAGATAATCAAAACACTTCCTAACTTGCAGGTCTACCCAAAAGCCTATTCCTCCTGAAGTGTTTATAGCCATCCATTACAGCACTCCAGTTTCACAAGTTGATTTTAAGGTAATCTGTAGAACTTGTTGCCTTTTTTTCTCTATTGACCCTTAAAGTGTCTGAGAACTAGACTAATCACTGGTTGCCAGTAGCACTTGAGATGGTATTGCAAAAACTTGAGAGATTCAGAAGCAACAGTACTCACCCTAAGGGATTAGAGTAGAACAGGCAGCTTCTTTATATTTAGCAAATCCCTTTGTCTAGTCTTGTAAAATATTTGTTACACATTTATTTTTGTGTCAGTTGATAAGCTCTGTGTGGTACAAAAGGAGATCACAAAAGACAGGCATGAATAAAATCAGACATGCAAGGAGGTAAGAGAGGGAAGTGAAATAACTTTCCATTTCATCTTTCACTTGTCCTTAAGTTGTCACTGGATAAGTATCTGATCTGATTGGATTTGTCTTCAACAGCAGAAGAGAGCACAAACTAGAAGATAGCATTTTTGGACCAAAGAAGGGTGCAAATCTGGGTTCTGATTTCACAAACACTTAAAAAAATAAGCTATAAGAGTTTAAAGGTAGTGTTTTAAAATAATTAACACATTCACAAACATTTTTCCTTAAAATGCATTTTCAATGTTACCCTAAGACACAATGAAAAGTTAATACATGGGATGAATAGATATGAAATCAAGAGATTGTCTTCTGAAATTTTCATAATTGCTTTATTGTAAAAATTGTATACCTATCACTTTAGTGAAGTTCTGCTACTACATGGTTGGGTCTACTTCTAAACCTCTTACTCAGGTGACTCACTCCATGGTCATAGAAATTTGGCTTGATCCTGTCCTTCAAAGATGTAAATGCCTGCTTGTATTTTCATGTTTGGGCTCTTTTATAGAGATGTAAAAAATAGCACTTTTAAGTGTGCATTTTTTTAAACTTTCCCTCTGTCTTCCAGTTTGTCTTCTTATCTGATTTTGTTGAGAAGAGCTTAAATGAGATGGTTAAAAAGGTCATACAACAGGTGCCTGAACCTAAATGAGTAGAATTAGACCTAGGCCTTTAATTTAACTTGGCTTTAAGCATTCTACTGAAATACTGTTTCTTGTTTCAACTGTTCCCAACAGCTCTTAATCCATCTGATAAAATAAACAGAGAGTTTATGCTGGGACCACCACTGTACACATGGGTTGTAGGACTCAGTTCACATGAGCTGTTTAGTTGATAAAGACATAGAAGTAAGAAGGAAATACTTCACAGAAAGAGTGGTCAGAAACTGGAATCATTTACCCAGTGAGGTGGTAGAGGCATCATCCCTTGAAGAATTTAAAAAAAGACTGGATGTGGCACTTGCTGCCATGATCTAGCTGAACAGTTAGAACATCGGCTGGACTAGATGATCTTATAGGTCTCTTCCAGTCTTGAAAATTCTGTGATTCTGTGATTCTGTGATTCTCAAGCAGAATTTTTTGGGCCTCTTGCAGGCTAAACACAGGATGTGAACCTACTGTTGCTATGCCAATTTACATGAGATGGAATCCATGCCGTGGGGGCAATTCCTATGTAACTTGCAATGGGATATAGAAGTGTATGAGAGAGGACGAATAATTTATGTCTGAATTCACAATATTAAACCAATAATGAAGTCAGAATTAACTTGGTTAACCAACCCAAACCATTCTATGATTCTGTAATCCTACATCCTTCTATTCTATAATCTTATCTTCTCTAGTACTTCTGTTATTTTTATTGCAAATCATGTACAACAGCTATAACTGGAACAAAGATCCAGTTGCATAGGAAGTTATAAAATGCAAGTATTACCTAAACACTCATTAAACAACATTACAAACAGAAACATGAACAGTAAACGGACTGTGTTTCGCTTATTTGAAGTGAAGCTGTTTGAAAACCTTTTTCACAGCACCCAGAAAATTATAACAAAAACTAGCAAACATATTAGCCAGGGAGATTCTAAGTAGGCAGAAGACAATTTGCTTATGGATAGGAATTAATTTGTGACACACAAACTATTTTGCAAGATATCAAGGGATGCTTTGTGGACAGAACCTTGTTTTTGTGTCTTACCAAGTCAACACACTTCCCTGTGCATCCAGACATCTTTGTAAGACTTCTAAGAAGAGATGAGATGAGATCCTGCAGGATCTAGCAATCCTTTGAACTTCCACTATCAAGGACTGGAAGATAAAATAGTAACCTTGGTACTGCCACTTTCTGCATAAAAGATTATTTATGTCAGCTATGAAGAGGGGAAAAAAGGGGAAGGAGTCAAGGGAAGGACTAATGCTGAACTATTTGTACTAAGGGAGTGCTGAAGAACCCAGAGGTCCATTAAGAAACAAACTGCTCTTGCTATTAGTGTCCTAGCCATCAGCTTCAGAGGTCTGATGTAATACCCACAGGATCACTGTGGCCAATTCAAATCCCAGTGCTCCCTCACTGCCCTGCTCACCAGGGAATAGTTGTGGTTTAGGGATTTTTGTCAGAAGCGTTCTTTAGTATTTTGACACAATAGATATAATTTGCAGGGCATGGATGACAGCGCTGCTTGAAAGTAGGGGAGAATGAACAGGATTAATGTTAGACACTTGAGACTGTTAGGGGGTATTCTCTCTGACTTCTCTGCCTTTTCCATTTCCCTGCAGATCCTGGATTTATAACCTGCCTGCAGTTTCTCTGTTATGTCTGATACTAGCCTCCTAAGCAAGTTTTCAGATTGTGGATGGATGCAAGTGAGAAATTACCTAAAGGATATGGCAGTAGGGCTGAGATAGGTATTAGTCTGGGAACTGCAAATCAAACTTCGAGGCAGGAAATTCAGACTTTTATAGCATGTGAAACATAGAGCAGCATGAAGTATTGGGGAAAGAAAATGGGAAGAGTTAGTTAGCCTCAATGTCTTTTCTGTTATACTATTTTTGGAATCATATTTTGAAGTATTTAAGCTAGGCTTTAATCACATAGGCGATTACCTATTAAAAACTAGGTTACCACCAGCTGTAAAAGTTTTTTAAATTACAGTTTTTGACAGATAAGTACTGTTGGTCTCATCTGATGTGGTACTCAGTATTAGGGACTGTGCAGTCTTACCAAGTTTTCAGTCTTTCAGTATTCCAGCAGCTGATTCAGAATAAAAAAGGCATTAGTTTTCTCTGTAGAACTTCAATTTGTTTTGTAGTTCATTGCTTCCATTGATTCTGTTTGAAATGCAAATAATGACAGAAACATAGGCCAGCAGCTGCAGCTCTGAGACACTCACTCCAAATGTAAATGTGGCACACACTGGGATTAGCCTCCCATCCTTGTGGCCTGGAGGGATTTTGTCAGGAATAAAGCAAGCAAGAGCTCCCAGGAGCTCAGGGAGGGAGCTGGAAGGCACACTTGAAGGAAACCAAAAATGTAATTTTGACCTTTGTTACTGAAAATAAAGATTGCAAAGCTGCTCAAAGGTTTTAACTAGACATATTTTAATTGAAAATGCCCTTTCAATAGAATTCACATTTTGATAAAATGTCTTGTTTTTCTTTATGTGCAGAATTTTTCAGATGCAAGCAAACATGTAATATCTTACCTCTTTTTTGTTGCCCCCCTCAATTTCCAAATTGAAATTGTGTAAAAAATTATTTCCATTTAAAAGCTTTTACCAAAAAAGCATAAGACTGGCTTTATCAGGGACATTTTCACAAAGGTCTCCTTTCCCTTAGTGTATTCCAGAGTGGGGTACAAGGAGGAGGGTCTCCACAGCTGAGGCATGAGCCCTTATCCTGGCCATAAGCAGTAGTGACAGCTGTGTCCGGCTGTGCTGATGCTGCCCATGTGCACTCTGCTGGGAGACTGACAGGTAGAGAATGTTCTGGATGTCCTGGATGTGTCCTTAGCCTCAGCACACCTAATGCATGCTGGGCTCACGGGCAGCTCGTGCTGCTTTTGTGTTACTTGTTTATATTGCATGTTTGTGTCAGTTCACTTACCTCTCATGTGAGTTCTTGTCTGTGAAAATTACATTTCGGACAGAAAGAAAGCAAGGGTCAGGAAGAGAAAGGAATGAGTGAAGAAATGAGGGCAGTTTTGTAATTAATTAGCACAAACATATTCAACATTCTGTGATGCTGGTGGTGCAAAGGAGATAAAATTCCATGGTGTGAGGTGGGACTGGACACCTCATCTGCATTAAAAGGTCAGAGAGCCAAACCTGCCCAGATCTCATTTCTTACTGCTTTCCTATTTCCTTCCAAGCCACTAGGAGCTACATGTACCCAGCATTTGGCCAAATCCAAATTTGGATTTGGCCAAATGCAGACAGATCCATGCAAGCCATCAGACTACTTGAGTGGTGCAATTTGTGTGACTGGTGTTCACATCTTGGGTTTATGAACAGGAAAGATTCAAACACTGAAATTAAGATGCTCAGAGCCAGAATTAAGACCTTTTGTGTTTCAGAAGGGTTTAAGATTTACTGCCACACAAACTGTGGAGATGTACTGCAATCTGTAATTTAAATTTAAATGAACCTATTGTTTAATATATTATCTGATGGTGAGATAAGAAATGAATGTTTTTCTTGGAGATGAAAATAACAGAAAGAAAGGCACTATAGAAACTGTAAGATTGCATATGGATGAAGAATGGCATATACAGTAAGTCTGATAATAGTGGAGTAGATAGTACCCAGATACTTGAAATGGGTGAGCATAAGAACGTTGGCATAGATCAACATTCAGAGAAAATGAGAGTGAAGCACCATCTCATAGATATGTTATTACATGGGAATGTTAATACATAGAAGTCAAATGAGGGAAAAGAGAACTGCATCAGTGTAATTAGAACATAAGGTCAGACCTACAAATTTATTTTTTGCTCATGAATGTATCCTTTCCATGCACTTGGGGTGCATATACAATTGATGTGACTTGAAAACTGCCATAGGCTCTGAAGATATAAGTGAGCCCTTAAGGTTTTGAGAACTCTCCTCTGACTCAGTTGAATATGATAAGGTATTTGTGAGAGTTTCTTGCATTAAATGAAATATTGCAATGCCAATTGAATTTGCAGTATCCTTGAGTAAATGAAAGCAATTAATAGAATTCAAAGGAGAGTTGCATGGGATGTTTTATAAATATTTTTAAATAAGAGCAAACATGCTGAGTCTTTATAATATAGAGTATAAGTCCCCATGCTTTCACCTCAGTGAACAACAGGGATTTGTTTGAAGTTGTAGATCAACATCTAATACTCACTAACAGTAAATAGATTAAATCTATAAACAATGAGAGCTATGCCAAAGAACATGTGGTTTTGTTTTATAACAACCAGTCCAAGGGCAGTCTGCAAATAAATGTGCCAGTTTTCTGAAGATTCTTTCATATAATTTTTTTTATTCTTTGGCATATAAAAGGGGAACCTTTCCCTCAGCCATAAATATTATTATGAGAGTTTTATTGATGAACAAATCAAATATTAGTGTCATACCAGACAATATTTTTGCTTAGAACTTGATTGGACTATATTCAATGCTTCATTGTCACTTAAAAACAACAGCACAGGCAGTCTCTCACATTATTTGGAGAAAAGAGGCCAAAGAAGACCTGTTGGAAATCCAGCAATCTTGCTGACACCCTCAAAGTGTGAATTAAGGGATACTAGGGAGGGGGTCAGAGACATTGTTTTGAAATCTAAATCTGATTTATTTGTACCCTTTTAGAGATTTCCTAAAGCACTGGAAAGCATGGGTCTGGCCCAACAGGTTTTTCCTGGAAGCAATGAGGAAGTAAATTCACCTCAGCAAATCTGCTGATTGTGACGGAGGGTGGGTTCCAAAACAGGGGTGCAATCTCCCTGTGGGTTCCTAATGGACACTCTCCTGAGAGTACCAAAGACCTCTCTTGTCTGGGTGGCACCTGCTGTCATCAGGGGTGTTCTTACTGTGTTTGTGAAATCCCCAGGGCATGCAGATTAGTAAATGGGTCTTCTCGTTCTGTCCTCTTAACTGGGCATATACAAGCAGCTTTAGGATAAGCACTGAATGTTTCCAGTACTGCACTCCTAGTGAAAGGATAAATACATATATTTTTTCATTTTATCTTTCTTAGGCATGTGCAGAAAATATATAAACCTCTTTATGGACACATACCATCTCCTACCCCATGCTTACCAGCAGCCATATTCAGTTTTAACTTTAGCATGCATAAAAAATAAATGAAATTTTGCCCAGTGACCTATTAAAAACTGAGTAGCAACATATGGGATTTAGCGACCTTGGTAGGCTTGTGTTGGCACAGCCGCTGTAACCAATGGCCCTTTTTATAATCCTGGGAATTTATATTTTGTGGGTGTTTAAAAATCAGCTGTTTCAGTGCCAGTTCTCTTGCAAATGAGGAAGGTACAGGTTATCTGGGTTGGGTGAGGTTTTCATCAGTCTAGGTAGGACTGCATGGAAGTGAGGGGTGTGGGATATGGAGCACATCCTGTGACAGAGTGTGAGCTAGAAACTGAATGACAGTAATTTTATGTATCAGCTGGGGATAAAACAAAACCTGAATAAAAACCTGTTCAGTGACTGCACTTTGAAGAAGAGGTCTCCAGAAATGGTCATTAGGTTAAGGAAGGCAGGCAATATAGAATAGTCAGATAACACAGTGAATCTTGCCCTTTGAGCAAAGGTGATGTTTCCGTTTGCCCTGCCACCTGTGCAGACCTAGTACATGCTCTTCACTGTAAGACAGGTAGAGTTTGAGGCACATGCAATCTGAATTTGTACAGTGCTTGACTTCCCTAATGTTACTTTTACACCTGACGCTTTGTTTATTTATCATGTATTCATCTGTTCTTGGAAAATACACAGTGGTATACCATCATATCTGAGTCAGAAAGATGTTTTTCTCTTGCTTTTTCTAGAGGTCTCCTTCAAAGTATGTTGAAATGGACCTTTTTTGTGCATGCCTATCCAAGGCCACACTGTTAAATCTTCTTAATATCCTCATGGAGTCTTACCAAATGGTACAAAATTCTCACTTTTGCCACTTTGTGTTCTGCAGAATTTTGAGGTGAAAGCCTGCAGGAATTTTTGAGACTTAGATAAATCCTAATGTAGATTATTGATATTTGTTATTGTTAGATAATTTATACTTCAAATTTTTCCACAAAACTATCATTTATCTACCAAATTTACCACATTGTCTCGTTCTCAACTATGTGAGAGCTGAGCATTTTTTCAATGTTATCTGGATTTTGTCCTTTAAGAAACTCCCAAGACCTGTTCTTTTTTCTGGCTCTTGTGTTCCCCAGTTGTTTTTTGGGGGGTTTTTTGTTGTTTTGTTTTTTTTTTTTTTAAATCAGGGAGATACATCATTAAGATAATTTCAACAGTATTACCCTTGGGGCTAGAGGTGAGAGCTTTCAGACTTCAGAGCTCCGTAAGAACATTTTCAGGTGTAGTCTGTGCACAGATGCAAAGGCAAAGCCTGAAGCTTGCTGGGGAGGAGCCCAAAAACTTAAATCCTCTGATTTAAACAGAATCTTTATATCTCCAGTATCCACTCTATATTGCTCAAGAGATACCTTATGAAATCCCCAGGTGGAATATGGATACAAGACATCTTTTAAAACACATGAAATGAAAGAACTGTATTTTAATTGCTGTATGCCTGTAAAATCACATCAGCTCTATTAAAAATACTCTCCCAACACATTTATAGATTTCAATTTTGACACTTAGATATGTGTCATCTTGGCAGTCCTTTGCTGGAGGCTACTTGGTATCAATTGACAGATGTGATTAGAAATCTGAAATTTGTTTAAAAGGCTGGTGATCACCATTCTTTGTGTTTTAACCCTAAGTTTTCTAGGTTTCAGATACAGAAATGGGAGTTGCCAGAGGTGATTTTTTTTCACAGCATGATGTGTCATCTGTATGATGAAACCAGCTTTAATTATTCAGCTGGTGCTTGCAAACAATTGCTTAGTGACTGTGTCCTTTCTGTTCAAATCTGCAGTAAAACTCATTTGTGTGCTAGGTCGCTGGCTGTTTTAAGTCAGCGTGACCCTGCTGATTTAATTGGTATACACTAAGAAAACCTAGTTAAAAATACCTTTGTAAATGTAATACTTGTCTTCTACAATACTTACAGACAAGACAATGCTGACCAATAAAAGCGACATCTCATGTATTTTTCAGTATCCTAGTTTGTCTTTTACACATGTGATTATTTTCACTGAAAGTTCTCCTGAAGAGTATTTAAAATCAGCCCTGCAGCAATTTTACTTTTGGAAAGGACTAGGTGAATCTGATCAAGTAATCATTTGGTAACTCAAGAAGACAAGCCTACGTGAAGTTTGCCCTGGAAAGCATCACAATGTATTAATTCATAACTAAAAATCTTTGTATTTGAACCCATGTTTCTTTTAAAAAAAACCACTTTTTTCACAAAGCTTTGTCCTTCAATTAAAAATATACAAACTGAAAATAAAAACACATGTTTTTCTCAGTGGGAGAGAAAGTGTACAGAGTCTAGAGCCTTTGCAGCTTACAGATTGTCTCCCAAGAAGAGCCTGGTCTATGCATGTGTTGTGGAAGCAGCTTTCTAGTTGCCAGGCACCAGGTGGTCACCTATGGTTGATCTAAGAACCAAACACTGCCACAAATGCTATTAGTAGTGTGTAATGAGATTAATTCCCCATAGTATTTGCAATATCCTTGAGGCTCTTTTTTCACTGAAGCAGCACAGGGCTGATAGCACCCTTTAGACAATGAAAGAGTTTAATCTTTGTTGTATGCACGTAATTCTTATTTGGCATTAACAGGAGTTAAGCATGCACAAAAAGGGAAGAATAAAGCTTGGAAGTTTAAGCAATCATAGTACGATAGAGGTTTCCAAGAGTTTCACAAAGGACCAGGTGAAAATTGTATGACTATTCCTACTAGGTGATATTAAGTATTTTCAGAGGTTTTATTTTCAAAAACACCTTTTATGTGTTTTTGAGGCATAAAAGGTGATTAGGGGCTCCAAAATAACAATGAAGATTAAGTAAAAGGTAAGAAGACTTAGCTGCAAGAGATAGAATCTAAGGCAGAGTTCATATTTAATTAAATGTTTTGCTTTCTGTGACAGAATGAGATTTTGCTTTTTTTAATTTCATTTTCAACTAGTTTTGATATGTGCTGAGCATTGTCATGGCCTGTCTGGAAGTTTGGTGGATCATTAGCAGGTTAGAGAGGACACAGTTCTCCGCAGCAGTTCTTGCATACACAGGAGTAAATGGTTTTGCCAGGTGTGAGTTCTGTTTCTCCTGTAAATGCTTTTTGTAAATGCTTTTGCTTAAGCTTAAGCAAAAAGGATCCTCCCATTAAGGCCTGCAACAGTAGTCATCTCCTCAGCTCAGAGGCTACCTGAACTATTTCTGGGAGCATCTATTCTTCCTGAGAAAAAGATTTAACAAGTTAAACATTTGAGGATTAAAATAGGTATTTTCAGAGCTAGATTTATTCCTCACTCATCCTTCTGTACAGAATTTGGTATAGGGAGACAATACAGGGCCAGTCAAGAAATAAAAACATCCAAACTGATGCTTGATTGGCCTCTGGAATCACTCCACTATGTCATTTAGAGGACCAGTTTTTGCTGTCACACTTGCTGGTTCATTGATTTCTGGTTCCAAGTCCTCTGACCTCTGTTGGTGGCTATTTTTTTCTTGTATCAGTGGAAATGGGCTATCACTATTTCTTGTTTATGCATTGCTTTCTGCTGTTACAGTTTCAGCCACTGTTAAGGATAATTGTTTGGTGAAATTTTAAGAGGTTAGGTATGAGAAGACATTGCCTGTGCAACACAATGTTTGAATATGGGTTTGTATTTCCTGAAGATATGTGCTGGCTTTTTGTTTTTGATAAACAAAAAGACTCTCCCTGTTTTTGATAATCTAATTAGAAGATAGTATTGTCTTTTTCTGCTTTATAATATAGTTCAGTTGGTTGTACTTAAGCACATAATCCAAAAATTAAACGCCAAAGTCTGGAGGGACTGCTTTATGGCTTGTTTTAATTCCAGAAATGAAACCCAGAAGAATGTTCCCTTTGTGCTGAAACAGGTGTGCCTTCTCATTTTCTTCTCTGTAAAACCTAGCATCAATTAATAGTATTTGCCTGTATTGTACACAGAGGCAATAGATTTCATATTATATTTGCAGTTTGTATAAAACCATCACAGTGAAGAATCTCACACATTCAGTAAAGAATCAGTGGAGGAAGGGGTTTGGATGTTTTTTAGAGGCTCTCTCTTGTCTTTGCCTTGGGGTGGAAGAGTTGCTCTGCTCTTTCAGACCAGGAAAGCATTTGCTGCTAGAAAGGGACAGTGAATTTAATCCAGAAACTGATTAGCAACACTGTTTATATGTAAAGCAGAATAAAAGCTTTGGGCAAATTTTGCTATGAAACCGGGAAGCCGGGTGGTTGCCAGGGGAAAAGCTTATACCTAGTTCTCATTAAAGGCTTACAAACAGAGCATCTTGTTATATTCTGTAGTGGTTGCAGAGACTCAGGGATATTCCACAGCTGGTGAATTAGCTGATAGTAATGCTACATTCAACAGAATTCCAGTTTCCTAAAATGCACAAAAATAAACCCAAGCATTAAAAAAATACAATTTTTCCTCTGTAATACAGCTGTGATGATTCTATGATTTGTTCATGGAATAGCAATAAAGCTGTGATGTTACTTGAGGAACAAGAACTTCACAGTTCTTCAAAGAGTTCCACTAGGTAAATTATCTTTAGGAAGATATTTTGACAAACAATGTAGGGGTTTTCTAGTACATAGTAAACATTACAGTACAGGGATCAGGGGTGGATTATGAACTGTGGGGTTTTTTCGCAAGAAAATATACTGATTCCCCACACCATAGGAAAATTCAAACATAAGTGATCTTAAAATACTGCAAAGTAAAGTGTATAATCTGCAGTGCAAGGCTCCGAGAACAGCTGTAGTGCTTGCAAACAGAATCTGTCATTCATTATTCATGGGCTGTCAAGGTGAGGAAATTGTCTCTGATTTGAACTAGGAGGAAGAATAAAAATTGTATCTAAAGTAGAAATTTTAATAAATACATGGCAAAGAAAATGTGCTTGAGGGAAGGAATGGATTCCCTCTGTGTGACATCCTTATAGGTTGTATTGACTTGTCAGATTTTCAACAGGAATGGCAGATGAACTTAAAACTTAATTGCATGTAAGGTAATGATACTGAGACCCAGAAATATTCTCCAGAGGATTCTAATTGGAGCTTTGGGTTTGGCTTCAGCTGCTATAGTGATGAAAACCCATTAGTAAGAAGGCTGCAGCAATTTAGAAACATTAACAGAAACCTTCTGAAGTGATCAAAATTCAGTTACTTCTCCCTAAGGAGATGCAAAAGACTAAAAATATACTCAGATAGAGATGTCTGGGAAGAGGAAAAGCAAAATTCTGAAATAATTTTTTTCTGAAATACATATTTCAGTATTTATCCCTTTGCAACACATTTTAAATTTACGTCATAGTTTCCCTGATGCTGCTGTGCTCCATTTTCCTTATGAAAGTGGGAGTTGCGGTGAAGTGCAAGGAAGCATCTGCAGAGTGTGCTGCAGAGGAAAGGAAAAAACTTCCCTCCCCTGGCAGTCAGGATGTTGTGGGCTGAACAGTACAGCCAGGCACTGCACCTCAGGGAAGTAAAGGGAAAGGATGTAAAAAGAAAAGGTTTTAGTAATAGCAACATTTGAAAGGAAATAAAATAAATTTAACTGAGGTTGTTGAGTATTCTTTTGAAATATAAGGAAGGGTCTTGGCTACTTGGTTAAATACCACTAAGGAGAACCATAATTGCTGAAATTTCCTAGCTTGATTTCAAAAGTAGATCTTTATAATGAAGGAACCATTTCCATTCCTCAGTGGCAATGTTCCTATGGAGTACACTTGGATTTGAGGTAGATGCTAAGCTAGTTAATGGAGATTGGCATAATCGGACTTTGTTTTAAGAAGTAATTAAAATAAGTCCGCTAGTTTTGTTGGTTGGGTTTGTTTTTTTCCCATAAAAAGCAGCCCTTGGAAAAAGTGCCAAGCATGTTTGGTGGAAAAAACCTGCTTAGCACCTTTAACAGCCCACTAAACAGTTTTCTTTGTAATGTGAATATACCGGTCACTCGATATAACAAAAAAGCACTTATGCTTCTAACCAGTCCTGTGAATTATGAAATATGATGTGTTCAATAAACCATGAAGTATGAGATAGGGGTATTGAGAAAGAAGTAGCATTTTTCCTAAATAAGATTTTATTTGGCTATTTGACAATTGAGATGTGAGAGATTCCTTTTCTGAATAACTGACCAAAGTTAAATATCACATTGCAGTAACTATTTTAAATAAATTATAATGGGAGCAGTTTGCTCTTCTCCAGACAATTTTAACTCCTAGGTCCAAGATGTTTTCCAGAATTCAAAGAAGAAATTTTCCTTCATTCTAGACAGAGAGGGTTGTGGAAGAGGTCTGATGTTGCACACCTCTCCTTCTCTCCCTGGTTAGTAACCCTCCCAAATGCAGTTTCAGTTGAGGACTTTTATTGACCTTCAGGACTCATGAGTCAGCTCTGCATTGCTGCAGTCTCCCATCACGGTGCGTGTTGGCTGCCAGTTTCTATGCAGTGCTCGGGCACTGTGCTGTGCTGCTGAAAAATAAATCTCCAGACCAGCTCCGCAGTGCATCCTGGAGCAATGCTATTTTCCATGTAATTGAGATTTAAGGATAGGAGAGGGATTAATGAGAGACAAAGAAAAAGCCTAAAAATATAGGGCTGACCATGGTGTATAGGCCATTAATTTATTATCTTGCTCTTAAGATCTTCTTAAGATTATTACTTCTGTAATCTAGAGATACGCAACTCAAGACAAATGCTCAGAGAGAATCTCACTTTTACCTGTCTGCTTGCCTCCATTTTGTCACATGCAGAATTTGCAAGAGGAAAAGATCAAATTGCTTCACTTTTGTCTCAATAGTCCCAGACAAATTCCTTGCAAAGTTCACTGGATGTTGTTTTCTGTTGCTGTTTGAAGCTAGGGTTTCAAGGTCTGCAGTGATTACATTGTTAGTGTAAAATGATATCAATATCATGACAGTCAGGGAAATAGTTTATAGAAGGATTTCAGCTCTGGGAAATAGCTAACAGGGTCCATTAAATAAAAAATCCATTATGTGTAGCTTAGCTTTTTAAATAGTCAGTATTCTCGAAAACACGTAATTGTGACTTACTTGCAGAGCCAAAAGGATTGTCTAGCTACAACACTCTAGCTGGCTTCAAAAGCTGTTGGGAATTTAGCTGACTAGAGACTGGAAGAGTACAAGGCTGTGCCTAATTCCAAGTCCTGCACCTGCAAGATAGCGTGTCCTTGTGCCTAGCTGGGTATGATAGCAACAGTGGACAGAGAGACGTGGGAAAGAGAGAATGTAGGCCCAAAGGAATGAGGAAGAGCTGATGTTGTGGTGTGGCCAATGGACAGTGTAAATTACAGAATATTCATGAGCTTATTACTTGCTGTATAAGTGTCTGATGCTCTCTTCAATAAACGGAACTTGCTTATCACTCATATTGAGCCCCGAGTTTTCCCTGCACCCAACAAATGGCTCATCCCCGACAAAGGCCTCATTCTGCAACAAAAAGCTTCATGTTTCTGTTTCCATATGACCTTGGATATTGTTTCCCTACATGTATTTCATAGGATTAAAATGCTGTCACACTTATCAGATCTGTTCTAAAGATAAAATAAATTGTAGTTGTTTAGAGATCACAGTGTCTGTAGAGTTGTATCTACAAAACCAGTATGTGGAAATATTCTGCAACACAATTAAGCTATATATTTCAGGAAGCCACTCTGAAACTGTGAATATTTTGGAGGAAGATCTTAAATTTTAATTATCTGGAGCATTAATAAATGCTATATGTCACCTTGAAAATAATGGAAAATGCTTTATAATTCATATAGAAAGGATCAAAGGGCAAACCAATCATGAATTGAGTAGTTCTCTAGCATCTTTGAAACTGCATGTTTCGAGGGAGATAGTGGCTTCAGGTAAATGAATTTGTGATGAAAGCCCATGTCAGACACTTGAGTTGGAAAGAGGTGTTGTCTACTCAAAGCTACACTGACTACAGCCGTGATGTTGGTTAAGGCAGTTCTTGGCTAGGAACATTGCATAGCCCTCTAATAAATCCCCATCACTCATCTCTTTCTGCCCTGATGTTGAACTACTCCGTTCTCTAAACACTCCTCTTTTTCCTCTTTCTGTAATCACAGAAGATAATTTCTTGGAGTAGGATCATAAAGCTGCAGACTCCTTTTGGAAAGCATAATTCCAGGTGTTCCAGTTCATATTCATATCCTGTGCTTGCTGTCCTCTTGCTGAAATCACAGTGCTGCTAAATACTTGTGTACAAGGCTACTGGGATTTAAGCGTTGCTTGTCATGTGAGTTGTACATTACACAGGTCAATGGAAGAAGAGAAATTACAGAGTTCAGAGACAGCCATGAAAGACTCTGGCATCATATGAGAAAGCAAAGACTGTTGCCACAGTTCTGTTGTCTCTACAACTGGTTAGGATATTGAATGTTTCCCCAGAAATATAAAATCTTATGTGTTGGGAATAATTGGTTGTCGTAGGAAATCAAATTGATTTCCTAATCCAAGAAGTACTCCAACAACCAGATTGCCACCTATTTCACTAAGAGGCTGGTCTTTTTTTCCATTGGTAATGAATTTTAATGTTCCACAGCAGTAACTTGTCGCTGAACTAATTGAATAAATTGATGCTGTTGCCTGACTATTTAGTATATATTTTCTTAAGCAAAGTGGAGGGTGAGCCCATTTATTGCGCATTGGATTCCACTACTGTTGCAAGTGCAGCATATAAACAGCAAGTGGGGGTTTTTTGACTCTGATTTTATTGAGGTCTTCAGAAGTATTGGTTTTAAATTTCACTTCTTTCCAGAGACTCAGTGAAATCAATAATGAAATCCCTAGGCTACTTGATTCGGTTTTTTCTCTTTTGGGAGATAAATCTATTTTAGTAGACATTAAAATGATAATATGTAAACTTTTCTTGTTATTTTACTCAGAATTATTTGCTTCAATTTTGCAGGGTAGTCTTTGATTTTTAATGCTTTAGAAGTCCATAGTGTCCTGAAATTGTCAAATATCCAGAATTATGTGAGAAATACCATTTTCTGAAGGTGAGAAATGAGAGTTGAGAGTACTAATTTGCCCAGCAAGGTGGGAGTGAAAAGGCAGTTTGCTTCTACTTGATAAATTTTGACAGAAGATTAGATGCCACACAAAGTTGGCAGACATGGAAGAAATCAATATTTAGTGTGGAAAGATGACACAATTAGACTGTTGATCAACAGGGTGTGAAAAAGGTGATGCAATGTCTTGGATTAATTTCAGGATATTTCTGAGCGAATGGTCTCAGAGCAGTGAGGTCCCTGCAATCACTTGTACTTCTTGCAGCAGCTCCTAGCACAGCTCAGTTCATAAGTCTGCAAGTATTAGAGATTAAAGTTTGAGGCAGAAAATATGAATCCAGCTATGAAAATTAGTGCCAATAGGTCGACCTGCATTTTCTCACTGCTGTCTGAGTGTCCTGAGCGAGGATTGTTTAACTGGGTTTGAGTACAGTAACTGGAGGCTGAATCTTGCAGTCACTGTTCAGACTGCATAATCATCTTCTGTCTAGCCTCCCACTTTCAGGACTCTATTATTATCTGAAGGTATAAACCTTAAAGAGATTTGACAGATAAGGACTTACCCAAAAACAAAAATGAAATTGTATGCAACGGGCTTTATTTCATTAAATAAATCTGAGCTTAGAAATGAAGAAATACAATACAGGAGTATGCAGGACATATTGCCTCTCAGGACTTGTAGTTAAGAAATTGTCCCAAGTCAGATGTGGGTAGGAAGAATGTTTAATTATCATCACCAGGCTGCAGCTGAACCAAATGAAATTCAAACATCAATTCCATTTATGCGGGGAGAGGGAGAAAATAAACTAGAAATTTATGCTTTCTGGACAGTCACAACACAGTTCGGCATTCCAGCTGATCAGATGCAAGAAATATTAACCTAACTTTGCAGAGATAACACATAATTCCCTATAAAAACCATGTAACATTAGATATGAATCTGAACCTACCATCATGTCCAGAGCAAGCAGGTTTAAATGATGGCAAGGAAAATGGTCACATTTTGCACTTAGTGTCATTCTTCCAAACCTTTGTCTCCATCAGAGGGCTCAGCAATTTTAACTCATTATTAGATTTGTTCACAGCTGTCACATCAGCTCGGCATCCTAGCAGGATTTTATTTTCACCTAGAAATGTGTAAAATATTCTGATATTCATACATTTATAGGAGTTATAGCTGGAAAAAAAAATTATTATACCTTCCTTGATGACAGCCTAAATTTAAGAAGCCATTGGGCTGAATTGAGCCCTGGAGGCAGTGAATCCATCTTCTTTGGCATAAATGAAGTTATGCCTGTGTTATGCACACCCCATTGTGTTAGCTAGTTACAAGACTGAATGATTGCCCTCCACAGGCCCTGGCATCACCTGCAGGGCTTTCAGACCTTTCTGAAGGAGCTTTGTGAAGTCCTGTTCTTGTAGTCCAGTCCCTGGATATTAGACAGCTATTTCTTCATCAGGTCTGCAAATCATTTTCTTCTTACTTGCAGATACAGAACTCCAGAGTTTTACAGCATCAGAATTTGCTTTGGTGACTCTGTAAAATCACTACTTTTCTCAGTGCTGGAAACTTACCTATTTCTCCAGCTTGCAGTTTAGTTCAACAGGAAGCTTAGCATGCTTTGGTATCCCTTTCTCAACAAAGAAAGTGAAGAGGATGGAGTGCTCCATATAATTTATGCAAGATTTCTTCGGATAATTGATAGTCTGCTATAAAAGGGTATCTTGTTACTTTCTCTGTGGTCTGAAATTGTTGTTGCCATGTAGTGCCTCCAGGCAGATAGGATATTTGGGGCTGGTCACAATTACAGTATTATTGTATTATTATTACAGTATTATTTGACAATTTATACCCCTTGATCTTTGCATTGAAAACAAGGAAAAATAGATTTGTTCAGTTAGCACAAGACATAGAAGCCATCAGATGATCAGTTGTCCAGACTCTTGAGTGCTCTGTTGATAATATAGAACAACCACAAAGAGCCCAAAGTTAACATATCTGATTTTGGAGGACAAATTTGAAGTCCAGACTAGAAATAGCAGATGAAATAGTGAGCAGTTTGAAGTTACTTAAATTGTATTAGTGATTGGATTACTGAGCTAGGGATATGATAACCTTCCAATAACCTTCATCAGACCTGGTAAATCTGAAACAGATTGCAGTTGAGATGGTTCTTGAACATCAGTTATTGCTTCCCAGCATGGTGGCTGACAAGCTCCAATACTGTTTTTCAAGAGGCTAAGCTTCCCTTAGAATTTTAGGGATGGATGTTTTATGGTTCATTTTGGAGAATTTCTCCCCTCAATGTCTGGGAATTCCTCCACAAGACCAGGTGCAGCTGGGGGATCTGGGCATTGAAACTCCTTCCAAGTGCAGAGCAGTGCAGGTTTCTAGGTGCAGGGAGGTCACTACACATTCCGGGTGTGTGGGAAGTTCCCTCAGCCAGCCTTGCGGGCTGTGCCATCTGTTAGTGCCACCCAGCGCGGTGGCTCACGTCGCACTGCCACAGTCATGCCTCCTGGCAGTGAAACCAGGCTTTGGAGTTCTGTACAATGAGAAATGAGAGATGGTTAAAGCTGCCAGAGAAATGTGTTTGAATGCCAGATCTGGTTACCATTTTCAGGGAGAAGGCATACTTCCAGGGGGAATACTCCTTTCACCCTTTCTGCCAAGAATGATGGCAGGAAGGATTTGCCTGCTTCCTCTGTGTTTACTTTGTGTAGGAATTGTATTGATAAGGAGTAAGTGAATGTTGATTTCTACCTGGAGTGACAGGAGAATCTGGTGGAAACTCTTCTATTGAGTAGCCTGTTACAGCAGGCACACCCATGGCCTGGGTTGCACAGGCATGCCCAGGAAAAGTGTGTCAGTAGAGATGCTTGCTTAAACAAAACTTGAATGAGGACTTGATTTCTTTCCTTTGCCATTCATTTGCACTTTGTGTTTGCACAAATTTACATAGTTACTGTTAAAAATGTCTCTCATGTTCATGCTGCTTGATTGCCTGACTTGACTGTGTAAGTTAAGAAAACTCTTCTGTCACTTTTCTAGGAAACGTGACTAACACCAGCCTCATCTCAATAATCACACAATAGATTTCATTGATATTTGGATGAGTAGGGGGGCATAAGAATCCTATAGCCATAGAAACTAGGTTGATGAGTGCAATCTTAAGCAAATCTCACACACTATTTACTTCTCTCTGTTCTTGTTCTGAATCAAGCAGCTGCCAGACTCTTTGCTCATATCAGTCTTTAATTTGAAGCCTTAATTAATAAAGATAAAAGATAGGCAGATACTTGGATTTCTTCCAAACACAAACAATATTTATATATTAAAGTCTTTATAAGGAGCTTTGACTTGCTTCCTAGAAACTGTAGGCAGGTAAAATCCATCTACCCATCCACTTCTATGCAATGTGGAAGTATCTTCCTTCCTTCCTCTGTCAAGTCACAGAAATTATCTGTCATGTGTAGAGAGAGGCTGCAAAAATCCAGTAAAGTAACTCCAGATGTACACAAGTCTCAGGTTCTCCCACTCCCATCTGTAATTTAATAAGTCACAGTCTCTTGCCAGTTTATGAGGTACTGTTGCTGCTTTCTGCTCCCACACTGTGATAGTTAATTTCTGTCTGATAAAACCATTCCCATGGGAATGAGCTGAGCATCCCAGGATATCAGTCTGGGCAGCAAGCCTGCATTACTCTTACAAATTTGCGAACAGTTTTTCAAAGTCTCCCCTATGTGTCAAGCAGGGACATGGGACCATGTTACTGACATCAGCAAGTAGCTGCAAACTTCCCAGACGTTCCTGGGATGGGAGCCCTCATAGTGACTCGCGCCCTGCCAGCGCTGGGTCCCCACCCTCTGTGGGAATCAGTAACATGTTTATCCCAAGGAGCTGAAGAGGGAGACAGTCACACGTGCATCTCTGAGTGGGCACCATGCACGTGGTGCAGACAACTTGCCTGCCCCTGGAGATCAGTCTCAGGGCCCATGAACCCGCACAAGCACCACAACAGGGTGTCTGGTAGGATGTAAATAACCACCACTGCTGTTGGTCAGCAGGAGTTGTGACTCCTCAGGTAAAATCCTTCCTAGCTACACAGACACACGACTTGGAGCAGCTTCAGTTAAATCCAAAGTATGTGCTTTGAGCCCGATGAAAGAAATGTGCATTTTTGTCTAACTTTGCATGTGGCTAATTGCATTTCTTTTCTGCCTGTGTTTAATGTGTTCACGTCTAATGATATATGAGTCTTAGTCTAGCCTGAAGCACGGTATGTGCTCAGTGTCACCAGTTGTCTATTACACAAGAAATTTCAGTGTCTCCTAAAGGGTTCCTTTCCTTTCCTTATTGATAAGATTCAATAAACTCTGCCTAATCTCTTAATTTAAGGGAAATCTGACAACTAAAGTATCAGAGCGCAGAGCATCTTCTGAAGAAGTCTGTGGTAACAGAACCATCTGGATGTTTTATTGACTACAACTTTATATGTGCATTTCTGATAGGCAAGGAAGCAAAACTAAAAATAAAATTAATTACAAAGGGTAATATCAGAACTGCATGTTGCAGAGGGAGTGAAACTTGCCCTCTTCCCCTTTTGTAATATATAATTTGGATCCTTCTTTCAAGGAAGCGTAGCAGAAAGAATGTATGTTAAGAAAACTAGGTTTCTTCAAACTAAGTAGGTGTTTATCCCTAAGTTTCTAGGCACTGTCACACACAAGAGAATAGATAACAACCCTCTCTCACATTTTACTCTAGGACACTATTTCGCTTCTCCATCACTTTCTATCATTTAGTTGTATGCTCACATGCTTATAAATGTAGAGATTCCCCAGAGCAGCAGCGACAGACGCAGCACAGTGGGAGCTCAGGGGGCAGGGAGGAGGAGGAAGGCCGGGCTGGGGCAGGCAGGTCAGGGAGGAAGGAAGAGGGCATCGCTGGGGCAGATAGGGCAGCACCAAGCCTGCCCAGCCAGGGACACGGTGGGAATGGCTGGCTGCCCTTTCTCTCACACAGTGCTCTCAGGCATGTGGAGCTCCTTTCAGCTGACTGTCCTCAGTCTTGTTAATTTACGTCTCTTTACAGTGGAGGTTTTCTAAGTTGGCAAATAGGTCTGTGTCCCGTACTCCCTTTTAAGCCTAATTAATTATTTTAAGTGATTAATACTGCGCCAAGCAGTTTGCTCAGAAGGGATGGCTCTTCTGGTTTTTGGACTAATTACCAGTCTGGATTTCTGAATGACAATCCAGTGCTAATTAATCTCACTGCAATTCTCACAGAGAGAGACCCTGATAAGAACTTGCCAATTAACATAAGTGGGGGGGGGGGAATCAACAGTTCTATTTTGTTTTTCTGGCATTCACTCCCAGTCAGATGAATATCACTATTAAATACAGAGACAGAGTTAGTGTGAAAGCCAGTAGGCTGTGAGGCTGCTCCCAACTTGCCCAGACTTTACTAATTCGGGATCTAGATGTTATTTTTATGCCCTGTCACTGTTGTTGCTTGACATTGCTTGCTACAGCTTTTGTAAGCAGGAGCGAGATAAAGTAGGGCAGCATGGCAAATGTCTAACCATCCCCACAGGGAACTTTTTGCAGTGTCCCATTGTTAATCAATACCAGTGGAAGGCTGAAGGGAGCATTTTGGCAGCATGGGTTCTAGTTTTCACTTGATTTGTCAGGGCCAGATGCTCAGCTAATGATGGTTACTCCCTTACTTGCACCAGCTCTGTGAGAACAAGGTGGGTTATAGGTAGTCCTTCAGACAAGTCAGCCAGAGGGCTGTCACACAATGAGATACACAGCAAACTCTTGCTAAGTCCTGGTCTATACCGCAACGGTTGAATTTAATTTTTCTTTTTTCCTCTCTGCACTTACAGGTCAGAAGATTCTTCACCACAGAAGTGATGTCTTAGAAACTGTAGTCCTTATCAATCCCTCTGATGAAGCAGTTAGTACTGAGGTGAGTAAGAAATACTTTGTTGAACATGTCATGAAAGCTCCACTAAGTGGACATGATGAGGGCACTGAGGCAGATGTAGTTGAGGTGATTATGGAGCATCAGTCACTGCCTGCCAGCTTAGAGGCTGACAAACTCAAATACTGTTTTTCAAAGTCTTAGCAGACGATTAGAGCAGGTCCTGACTGTGAATGAAAGGGTATATTTGGAATAAATATAATGAAAAATGTCACACATCCCTTGATCTTTTCCTGGTTTCCCAGACTCCTAACAAATTGTCAGAAGCATGGGACAGAAACGCGCCTCTGATCCCAGCATTTCTTTTCTCATAATTCATCAAATTCTCTTCTTGATGGAGTGGAGGCAGCTGTGGTTAAGCTTTTCTTTTGCTTTGCCATTGTTTGGTATCTCTAGGTGCCTGTTTTACATATGAAGAAAATGTCTAAAGGTGCCCAGGGACAAATTTGGGTTTGAGAGAATTACCAGCTATGTGTTGGTGACTCCAATTTGATCTATCTGTCCTTCAAAAAGCATGTGACATGATTAGTGAACCCTGGAGAGTGCCCATAAGAGGACTGCCTCTTCCTTATTAACTCAGCAGAGTCAAAGAACTGATTGTGTAGCTCAAAGACAAAATTGATTAATTTAGCTAGTGAGAAGGTTGAAATAATAAGGATAATTGCATTTCTGGTCTGTGCTGGGAAGCACTGCCACAGTCTAATTTCTTTTGGGAGATAAAGCAGTTCTGCTGGTGGTCACTGGTGAAAAAACTATTTTGCTGTCAATTGTTAAATGATGTTGAACACAAACAGAAGAAAGGACTCCAAAACAAATGAAGTTTCTGAACCTGCAGAAGTTTAAAAGCCACCTTAGTCAATGGGAACTTAGTTACTAAAATACAGTGTGTGAAAATTTCTTAAAAGCCATTAGAGGTGCTTGGTAAGGACAAGGGGGTCACCAGGATAGCAACTCTATGGATTCATACTGAGTAAAAAGCCATCAAGTGTGTGCATCTGTGAAGGGGTGGAGGAGACGAAAAACTGCCAAAAGCTGGGAAATGCTATTTCTGTTACTGCTGCTTGTCATTCCTTTGATGGATGACTACATAGAAGAACATGATCTACTCCCATTAATGATTTCTGAACCCTGGGCTTACTCCATTGGCTCTGGAAGATGTTTGGCTATGTTACTGTAAAGTTCATCTCACAAAACTGTGGGAGGTGATCTTTGCTTTCATCCTGCCTGACTGGACCTAGTCAGACAGATGAGATTTAGCTTGGCTGGCTAAGCAAGGCTCTGAATAGACACAATTCAGAAAGAGACCATCAAAAAGAGGTGGCAGAATTAAATCAGAGGTTGGAGTAGACATTCTCTGTTCACTATGGCAAATAGAACTTCATTTCATATATCAGAGATTTCCAGGGTGGGTCTGGGGGAGACAGAGATATACCATCTGAAACTGTGACTTCACCAGAAGAAGAACTGGAATCTATTCACTCAGGAAAAAAACAAAACACACAAAGAAGCAAAAAACAAAACCAAAGTAAAACAGCAGCATAAAAAAGAAAACCAAGCCAAACAAGCAAACAAACAAAAAAAAATTAGAAAGAAATACAATATACCTGGTACCCTGGTGGTAGTCCACACATGATAGTGCCCAAAACTCCTATCATGTCCTGTCAAATGCCAAACACCTCCCATTAGAAAGAGACCCAAAGAGAGAGAGATTGTTGTTTCCTCAAGAAATCCCCGATGAGCATTTACACCCTTTTTAGGAAGTCCCCACTCCATTGCTTTAATATTCCTTTGACTGTACCATATCATATGTACCATATTGTGGGAAACCACTGATCTGCTGATGTGCTGGTCTCTGTTCACACTCCATCTTAATCTCTGTTTTGACTGAGCCTACATCTTGCTGTGCACTTCCTTCAACAAATTTTGAACTTTAACCAGCAGTAAAACTGAACAGAATCATCACCTTGCAGTATTTCTTCTAAAATTAGGTGGTCTTGAAATCAGGAGACAAATTTCTGGTCATTCTTCAAAAAACCTTATTTGTACCCAGACACAAATCTATGTGTCTCTTAAGGTCCTCCATGTGCACACATTATGATCTGTAATCTGCAAATATTTATTTATTTATTTACTTTCTTGGCATAGTTTGCTAACTCTGCAGAATGTATTTTATTGTTAATTAATAAAATTGAAGGGGAATTATATGATAGTCAAATATCAGTGATTTCAGTGATTGACAAGCCAGGAAGTAGTTTTACTGTTGGAAAACATGATGAGTTTACACTGATAAGCCAGACTGATAAGCACTGCTGGCAGCAACAAAAGAAAACTTAGAAGAGGAAGCCAGTTCTGATACAGTTTTAATAGAGTGAAAACAGAGAAGATTTGAGTAATGCACATCAGACAAATGTTTGCACTTATCTATATTTTTGTCTGAAATAGAAATAGATACATTAAATCCATACATTATATTTCTGAATATGTAATTATTTAGTGCAATTAGTGGCACGGCAGCACTAGTCCTATGTTTAATTAAAGGAACTTTCTGCTGCTCAGTATCAGGGTCATTTATTTAATAAAATAAGAGTGAAGACACGGTAGAATTGGGATCTTCTTTGAGATACATACTCTCCTACTCTCCAATGTGTGTTTTCTTGTTGTACTAGAAACGTGAGTTGTTCAGCAGAGATTCAAGTTAAGCCTCCCTGGCTCAGCCTCCTGGCATTCACAAGAGTTATTTAGAGAAATTGATTGCTTAACAATCAATACAAACCTTGGGAAGAATATCTTGCTAGGAGAGCTGAGTTGATTGTGTCATCTCCATGGAGATGGAGCTTGGGTGCATTATCATGTGGAGCTGGCCCAGATGGACTCTGCTCATTTGCTCAATTAGTTTAATATGTGGATAGCCTTGTTCTGAAATCACTGTTCTGGTTTGATTTATTTCTTACTTAATAGAGGAATTAGTGCACTTAAAATTCATAGCTTACCATAGACTGAATTGGTATTTCAGTGTTGGGTAAGACTTTTGAAGTATTTGCAAAGCATTTACTCAACAGTATAGAATCTTACACAGGTTTTGTTTAGGTTTTTCTTCCTAAATTTAGAATATATGGCTTTCTCCTAGCCTGCACATAAATCTTCCCCTTGGGAGTGGTAAGCAAGAACAATTAGTAGCTGTAGTGAGGGTCAAGTAAAGTAACAAACATGTGCTCTTGAATAGTTTACCAAGGTTGTCCTGATACAATTCTGTAAAAGTATACCAAGAACTGTATTATGAATAAGTTTGTTGCTAAAATAATGTTTTCTTCATTCAAGTTGTATTCTGTTCTGCTCCTTGCTGTTTTTTTCATGTCATTAATTTGGTTTATTCTTCAGACCTTCTTTCTAACTCCATCTTGCCCCTCCTTTTTTTCATGTTTTACCCTTTCTCATTGTCTTTTGTAAGCAGCAGTATAACTCCATAATGTTTTGGGAGTCCTGTTCCAGAGACTGATTGTTAATTAGGAGAAATAAACTGTGTGTTCTCACTGGACTATTGAAACACATGGTCACTCCCATTATTGATGTATTTCTCTTCTTCACTCTAGGTGCGCTTAATGATCACAGATGCTGCAAGGCACAAACTCCTTGTTCTAACTGGCCAGTGCTTTGAAAACACAGGAGAACTCATTCTTCAGTCAGGGTCCTTCTCCTTCCAGAACTTCATTGAGATCTTCACAGATCAAGAGGTATGTTTAGAAAAGCATCTTCCATGCATTGCTGCATGCTGGCTGAGATTCCTAGGAAGGCTAAAAGTGTCTGTCTTGTTAGAGTTACTTACCATAGGCAGCCTGGCGCTGCTGCTCTTTACTCTTTGTTGCAGACTTTCTTGCAAAAAAATTATTTATTTTACTTTAGATTTAATGTAAATTGCCTAAAAAAATAATTGAATATTAATTTGGGAAATTAAATTACAACTTCCAGAAAGAAAAAATCAAGGAATCCTTAAAAATGGAAGGAGATAGTCCTGTGTTTAAAATACACAGGTTGTTAATCTAAGGTGTACATATAAAATAGTCAAATTAAACTTGACACCAGGTTCTTGCCTGTGGCTAATTAGCAAGTGGCATTAATAAAACAGAGGGTGTTTGTTAGAATAACTGTATTTTTTGCACCATCTACCTGCTTAACTTTTTTATAGTAGTGTCTAAAATATGGCCAGTGAATCTGTAAAACTTGTGGTTTTTACATACCAAAATGATAAGCATTAAATATACCAGTATTTACCATTTGTTTCATGACTTGTTACTTTGCTCTCTTCCTTAATGCTCTGTGTCTGAAAGCTCCCATAGGGCAGGAATCCATAGTAAACAAGCTGTCATACTTAATTTGGCTTCCATATAAAGTATATATTTAAATAAACTGTATGGCTGCATCCATACAGATTTAGTTTCCACTATTAATTAGAAGCATGTCAGTAGGCTGAGGTTTGAAAGTTCAGCGCTGAAATAGCATAGTTTGCGTCAGCTCTAGTTTGACCTTACTGTATCCATTTGATCTTTCTCAAAGTCTTTTTGTTCAGCAAATGGCTGGGGAAAGAGCTGGATTCCTGCTCCCCGAGACAGTCCTGGCGCATAAAATTCAATGGCACTTCTCAGAGTTACTTTTCTATGAAATTACAAGCTCAAGTTCCTTATGTCTGCCTAATTAGCAACACATAATTACTTTATGACTACATGCAAAACTAGGGGCAAATGCTACCATTACCATTAGGAAACAAAATTATTGCTTGGAAAGTGGGAGGACGGGGGGTGGCCATGAGTTGGCGATGCTGTGGGGTTGCTGCAGTAGTGGGTGTTCAGGACACACTCCCGTGGGCTATGAGTAAGGCTCATTTGGCTCATCTCTGTGGCTGGCAGTGTGCTCACCAGCCAGCTGGTGTGGCTCTCAGCAAGTGCTGGCTTCCAGCCTATTGTTTCTGAAGCCTCGGGGTCTCAGTGTGTCTGCAAGCTTTCAAAAAACCAAAGAAAGATCATATTTGTCATGCTGCAGTTCACGTGTGCAACATTTTTATTAAAAATTGAAAATAAATAATTGGGAAAAAAGGTCTAGAAAAAGTGGCTACTGGTTTTCTATGTGGTGACGAGATGAAAGAATTACTGTGCTGTCCTGATCCTAGTGGACTTGGCAGTGACAGATTTACAGTTGGACTCAATGATATTAAGGGTCTTTGGCAACCTAAACAATTCTGTGATTCTATGACCATGTAAGGTGGGAGTGTTTCTGGCCTCTGCCCATTTTTATTTCACTGGGCCAAACCTGAACTAAGGTCAGGAATGTGCTTGCAAGTAAGTAAATACACTTTGGGAGATATTTGTATAAAGTCTAATTCAGAAATCTGTCTCTAGCATGCAGAACTCTCTTCAGGAAAAGCCTGAAAGCAGGTTTTTCAATTTATCCTATGTGGGAGGGTGTGAAATGTCCCATTCCCCTGCTTCTGCAACAGCGGCTAAAACACGAAAGTCTTTCTTTGTACATGGCCCAACACATGCTTTGTACCTTTGTGATTCAGGGTAGGAAGTAATAACCGTGTTTTCTCTGAGCAGCCAATTTACTGTTTGTCTTCACTGGCTGAGACACCTTTAAAACTCAAGCATTCCTCAACAGATGTCTTTCAATGTTTAAAAAGGGTTTATTCAGGTTTGCTGGTATATTTCTTTACTCACGCAGTGGTTTTGAATTTGGAGAAGAGAAGGAATAGCTACATCTTTTTGTTACTGTCTATGCCTAGTGTCACCATTTGAAATTCAAATCCTCTGAATACTTTTTTCTGAGGCATGACTGAATTTGCTATTCCTAACAGATACAATCTGTGCCTGTAATAAATGTCCTTTAATTTTTCATTAGCCTGGGCTTCCAGTGGCTTAACACTGTCTGCATTATGCATGCCAACTTTAGGGAGCAAAAAAGTCAGAATTTAGAAGCATGAAGCAGAAATCCAAATATAAATATAAATATAAAGTATAATATAAACTGGAGAGGAGTCACCCCAAACCTTGACACAGTATATTCATTCCCCAGTATGTTACCATATATTTTTTTTAATCTAGACAGAAAATCGGCCCTTTGTGAGAAGCAGTCTGTACTCCAGTTTTATTTCCTTATGCATGCAACAGACTTGGATTTATTTATTCAGAGTAAATGATTTTTTCTTACATTTGGCTCTCCCTAATAATGTGTTTTCAACCCTGATCAGAGACCTGTCATAAGAATTTAAATCCATTTCAAAGCTGTCATCTGTGCTGCCCCTCTTTTCTTAATTCTGCAATAAACAACAGTAATGGTTCCCCAATTGTCCTTATCTTTTAACTTTTTCAGCCTGTTCTCCATTTATTCTTTCTGCTTTGTTTTTGCATTTGCTGTCATTCAGATAGGACCATATCTGACATATTGGTGAGATTTATTTATAGTACTGTCAAATGGTTTAGATACTCAGTAACAATGATACAGGAAGGTAGAAAATATTTATTTTGGACTTTATTTATCTCTTGGTTGGACAGGTATTTTTAAAACAGCTGCTGCATCTTTGTTGAGTGACATGTTTGGTAAATGTTCAAAAATAAATTAAGTAACACAAAGAAAAAAGTGAGACCTACACACAGAGAGGCCCAGAGAGATCCAACACAATCAAACATCATTAATCTTTTATATATTAATTTCCTCTGTTGATACAGCTTGTGGTCCAAGAATTCCCAATTATTCAGTAGTGTTATCTATACCATCCTTGTGAAAAATGTTCTTAAATCTTGAACTGACAACTGAATCTCTGCAAAGAAGATTATGGTATTTTTCATGATGATGTGCTGGCACATTTTCTATTGACATTTAATATCTGAATTACTTCTCTATAGAAGTTTGGTGGTCTCTTTGTTAAGGGCAAATAGAACAGAAATAAGCTACATTTAGCTGAATTGTCAGTTAAAAAAAGTCAAATGAAAGTATCTGAAATAAGGTAAAATATGTCATACTTTGTCATGTTTGTCTCCTTATCTGGGACCATCAAATACTGTTTTTTAGTTCAGAACCCTGGGATAAAAAATGGCTCTCCATACTGTGTCATGGAAATTCATATTTTCTGTGCCTTTATTGCAGCAGTTGGTTTTGCTACTAGAACGTTAAGTAAAACTGGCAAAATTAATATAATTACTCTAGATTTCAAATTTTGTGGTCCATGAATTTTAAATCAAACTAGTGACAAGCATTTTTAACCCTGTTTTTTCTCCTTGATCTTTCTTTGGCTCTGGACCTTGGAATCTCAGAAGTACAAAATTTAGAGTCATAGATTCATAGAATCATTAAGATTGGAAAAGACAAATTCACAGAATTGTTTGGGTTGGAAAAGGTCTCAAAGACCATTAAGTCCAGCTCTTACCCAGCACTTCCAAATTCAACACTAAACTCTGCCCCCAAGCACCACCATATCTACAGATCTTAAATACCTGCAGGGATGGTGATTTAACCACTTCCCTGGGCAGCCTGGTTTAGTGTTTGACAACCCATTTGGGGAAGAAATTTTCCCTCTTACCCAATCTGAACTTCCTCTGGTGCAATTTGAGACCATTTCTTGTCCTCCTGTCATTTGTAACTTGTGAGAACAGACCAAGCCCCCGCCTGGCTACACCTTCCTTTCAGGCAATTGCAGAGAGAAATAAGATCCCCAAGCCTCCTTTTTTCCAGACTAAACAACCTCAGCTCACTCAGCCACGCCTTGTCAGACTTGTTCTCCTGGCCCTTCACCAACTCTGTTGCTTTTCTCTCGACATGCTCAAGCTTCTCAGTGTCTTCTTTGGACAGAGGG